>NC_089851.1:58387349-58659849 GCF_036373705.1 Amia ocellicauda | reverse complement strand
CATCTATATATCTATCTATCTATCTATCTATCTATGACTCTCGATATCTAACTCTCTTGCTTGCTATCGCTCCCCCAATGGTCAGTAGCATAGTAGCATAACAGCAGATCACGGACCACTGTCAATCAGATGCTTGCCTTGCCATCCATCCATCCATCCATCTATCTATCTATCTGTCTATGACTCTCGATATCTAACTCTCTTGCTTGCTATCGCTCCCCCAATGGTCAGTAGCATAGTAGCATAACAGCAGATCACGGACCACTGTCAATCAGATGCTTGCCTTGCCGTCCATCCATCCATCCATCTATCTATCTATCTATCTATCTATGACTCTCGATATCTAACTCTCTTGCTTGCTATCGCTACCCCAATGGTCAGTAGCATAGTAGCATAACAGCAGATCACGGACCACTGTCAATCAGATGCTTGCCTTGCCATCCATCCATCCATCCATCTATCTATCTATCTGTCTATGACTCTCGATATCTAACTCTCTTGCTTGCTATCGCTCCCCCAATGGTCAGTAGCATAGTAGCATAACACCAGATCACGGACCACTGTCAATCAGATGCTTGCCTTGCCGTCCATCCATCCATCCATCTATCTATCTATCTATCTATGACTCTCGATATCTAACTCACTTGCTTGCTATCGCTCCCCCAATGGTCAGTAGCATAGTAGCATAACAGCAGATCACGGACCACTGTCAATCAGATGCTTGCCTTGCCGTCCATCCATCCATCTATCTATCTATCTATCTATGACTCTCGATATCTAACTCTCTTGCTTGCTATCGCTCCCCCAATGGTCAGTAGCATAGTAGCATAACAGCAGATCACGGACCACTGTCAATCAGATGCTTGCCTTGGCGTCCATCCATCCATCCATCCATCTATCTATCTATCTATCTATCTATCTATCTATCTATCTATCTATCTATCTATGACTCTCGATATCTAACTCTCTTGCTTCCTTTCGCTCCCCCAATGGTCAGTAGCATAGTAGCATAACAGCAGATCACGGACCACTGTCAATCAGATGCTTGCCTTGCCGTCCATCCATCCATCTATCTATCTATTTATCTATGACTCTCGATATCTATCTCTCTTGCTTGCTATCGCTCCCCCAATGGTCTGTAGCATTGTAGCATAACATCAGATCACGGACCACTGTCAATCCGATGCGTGCCTTGCCGTCCATCCATCCATCCATCTATCTATCTATCTATCTATGACTCTCGATATCTAACTCTCTTGCTTGCTATCGCTCCCCCAATGGTCAGTAGCATAGTAGCATAACATTAGATCACGGACCACTGTCAATCAGATGCTTGCCTTGCCGTCCATCCATCCATCTATCTATCTATCTATCTATGACTCTTGATATCTAACTCTCTTGCTTGCTATCGCTCCCCCAATGGTCAGTAGCATAGTAGCATAACAGCAGATCACGGACCACTGTCAATCAGATGCTTGCCTTTCCGTCCATCCATCCATCCATCTATCTATCTATCTATCAATGACTCTCGATATCTAACTCTCTTGCTTGCTATCGCTCCCCCAATGGTCAGTAGCATAGTAGCATAACAGCAGATCACGGACCACTGTCAATCAGATGCTTGCCTTGCCGTCCATCCATCCATCTATCTATCTATCTATCAATGACTCTCGATATCTAACTCTCTTACTTGCTATCGCTCCCCCAATGGTCAGTAGCATAGTAGCATAACAGCAGATCACGGACCACTGTCAATCAGATGCTTGCCTTGCCGTCCATCCATCCATCCATCTATCTATCTATGACTCTTGTTATCTAACTCTCTTGCTTGCTATCGCTCCCCCAATGGTCAGTAGCATAGTAGCATAACAGCAGATCATGGACCACTGTCAATCAGATGCTTGCCTTGCCGTCCATCCATCCATCTATCTATCTATCTATCAATGACTCTTGATATCTAACTCTCTTGTTTGCTATCGCTCCCCCAATGGTCAGTAGCATAGTAGCATAACAGCAGATCACGGAGAACTGTCAATCAGATGCTTGCCTTGCCGTCCATCCATCCATCCATCTATCTATCTATCTATCAATGACTCTCGATATCTAACTCTCTTACTTGCTATCGCTCCCCCAATGGTCAGTAGCATAGTAGCATAACAGCAGATCACGGACCACTGTCAATCAGATGCTTGCCTTGCCGTCCATCCATCCATCTATCTATCTATCTATCTATGACTCTTGATATCTAACTCTCTTGCTTGCTATCGCTCCCCCAATGGTCAGTAGCATAGTAGCATAACAGCAGATCACGGACCACTGTCAATCAGATGCTTGCCTTTCCGTCCATCCATCCATCCATCTATCTATCTATCTATCAATGACTCTCGATATCTAACTCTCTTGCTTGCTATCGCTCCCCCAATGGTCAGTAGCATAGTAGCATAACAGCAGATCACGGACCACTGTCAATCAGATGCTTGCCTTGCCGTCCATCCATCCATCCATCTATCTATCTATCTATCAATGACTCTTGATATCTAACTCTCTTGCTTGCTATCGCTCCCCCAATGGTCAGTAGCATTGTAGCATAACAGCAGATCACGGACCACTGTCAATCAGATGCTTGCCTTGCCGTCCATCCATCCATCTATCTATCTATCTATCTATGACTCTTGATATCTAACTCTCTTACTTGCTTTCGCTCACCCAATGGTCAGTAGCATAGTAGCATAACAGCAGATCACGGACCAATGTCAATCAGATGCTTGCCTTGCCGTCCATCCATCCATCTATCTATCTATCTATCTATGACTCTCGATATCTAACTCTCTTGCTTGCTATCGCTCCCCCAATGGTCACGTATGTTGCATTCAACGACAAAGAAAATCGTGTGCTGGAAATGATTTTTGGCAACTGTGAAGGAACTGCACGACTGCAGCAACCACAACACCTCTGTCTGTCTCTGTGGCGCAATCGGTCAGTGTGTTTGGCTGTTAACCAAAAGGATGGTGGTTCGAATCCACCCAGGGACGGCCCACTTTTCCCCCCGCCCCTTGTTATTGTTTCTACTTCTGGCGGACAGCTTGCCAGACTGTGGCTACAGTAACCTTAAGCTGCTTGCTGTGGACGGCCATCTTGCAAAAATGTATTGAGCGTTTAGAAACTTCCTTTCCATTGCCTAGGCCAACATAAACCAAGGCACTGCTGGGAGTCGAACCCAGGGTTTCCTGTTTACAAGACAGGCGCTTTGACCAACTAAGCCACGGTGCCAGGACTCTCCCATTCCCCAGTGCCTACACTCAGGCGTAAGGCAAAAAACAAAACAAAACAAAACAAAACAAAACAAAACAAAACAAAACAAAACAAAACAAAACAAAACAAAACAAAACAAAACAAAACAAAACAAAACAAAATCTGGATGCAGACTGCAACAAAGGAAGCACACAGAGGTGAAAACGTAAGGTTGACGGGAGCAACAAGCTCCCTGTTGCAACTGTCCGGGGGCGGCAATGGGAATTGGACGTTGGCCGTAGCGCGTGTCCTTGGGGTTCTGGTTCTTCTTTACAAACCGGCGTCTGTCCAGTTGGCTTTCCGGTTCATTACGTCCTCTGATGGCTTTATGATAAGCCTATCTTGCTAAAACTGATGGTCGACAAAGCGAAAGCACAAGCTTCGCAAGGAGCACAGAAAGCCCGCCTAAGGCACCGCTGGGATTTGAACCCAGAACCTCCATTTTACTAGACAGGCGCTTTAACCAACTAAGCCACGGCGCCAAATCTGCCTGTGCTGCTGCTGATAGTAGAATAACAGCAGATCACGGACCGCTTTCAATCAGATTCTTGCCTTGCCGTCCATCCATCCATCCATCCATCTATCTATCTATGACTCTTGATATCTAACTCTCTAGCTTGCTATCGCTCCCCCAATGGTCAGAAGCAAAGTAGCATAACAGCAGATCACGGACCACTGTCAATCAGATGCTTGCCTTGCCGTCCATCCATCCATCCATCTATCTATCTATCTATCAATGACTCTCGATATCTAACTCTCTTGCTTGCTATCGCTCCCCCAATGGTCAGTAGCATAGTAGCATAACAGCAGATCACGGACCACTGTCAATCAGATGCTTGCCTTGCCGTCCATCCATCCATCTATCTATCTATCTATCTATGACTCTTGATATCTAACTCTCTTGCTTGCTATCGCTCCCCCAATGGTCAGTAGCATAGTAGCATAACAGCAGATCACGGACCACTGTCAATCAGATGCTTGCCTTGCCGTCCATCCATCCATCCATCTATCTATCTATCTATCAATGACTCTCGATATCTAACTCTCTTGCTTGCTATCGCTCCCCCAATGGTCAGTAGCATAGTAGCATAACAGCAGATCACGGACCACTGTCAATCAGATGCTTGCCTTGCCGTCCATCCATCCATCTATCTATCTATCTATCTATGACTCTTGATATCTAACTCTCTTGCTTGCTATCGCTCCCCCAATGGTCAGTAGCATAGTAGCATAACAGCAGATCACGGACCACTGTCAATCAGATGCTTGCCTTGCCGTCCATCCATCCATCTGTCTATCTATCTATCTATGAGTCTTGATATCTAACTCTCTTACTTGCTTTCGCTCACCCAATGGTCAGTAGCATAGTAGCATAACAGCAGATCACGGAACACTGTCAATCAGGTGCTTGCCTTGCCGTCCATCCATCCATCTGTCTATCTATCTATCAATGACTCTTGACATCTAACTCTCTTGCTTGCTATCGCTCCCCCAATGGTCAGAAGCAAAGTAGCATAACAGCAGATCACGGACCACTGTCAATCAGATGCTTGCCTTGCCGTCCATCCATCCATCCATCTATCTATCTATCTATCAATGACTCTCGATATCTAACTCTCTTGCTTGCTATCGCTCCCCCAATGGTCAGTAGCATAGTAGCATAACAGGAGATCACGGACCACTGTCAATCAGATGCTTGCCTTGCCGTCCATCCATCCATCTATCTATCTATCTATCTATGACTCTTGATATCTAACTCTCTTGCTTGCTATCGCTCCCCCAATGGTCAGTAGCATTGTAGCATAACAGCAGATCACGGACCACTGTCAATCAGATGCTTGCCTTGCCGTCCATCCATCCATCTATCTATCTATCTATCTATGACTCTCGATATCTAACTCTCTTACTTGCTATCGCTCCCCCAATGGTCAGTAGCATAGTAGCATAACAGCAGATCACGGACCACTGTCAATCAGATGCTTGCCTTGCCGTCCATCCATCCATCCATCTATCTATCTATGACTCTTGTTATCTAACTCTCTTGCTTGTTATCGCTCCCCCAATGGTCAGTAGCATAGTAGCATAACAGCAGATCATGGACCACTGTCAATCAGATGCTTGCCTTGCCGTCCATCCATCCATCTATCTATCTATCTATCAATGACTCTTGATATCTAACTCTCTTGCTTGCTATCGCTCCCCCAATGGTCAGTAGCATAGTAGCATAACAGCAGATCACGGACCACTGTCAATCAGATGCTTGCCTTGCCGTCCATCCATCCATCTATCTATCTATCTATCAATGACTCTTGATATCTAACTCTCTTGCTTGCTATCGCTCCCCCAATGGTCAGTAGCATAGTAGCATAACAGCAGATCACGGACCACTGTCAATCAGATGCTTGCCTTGCCGTCCATCCATCCATCCATCTATCTATCTATCTATCAATGACTCTCGATATCTAACTCTCTTGCTTGCTATCGCTCCCCCAATGGTCAGTAGCATAGTAGCATAACAGCAGATCACGGACCACTGTCAATCAGATGCTTGCCTTGCCGTCCATCCATCCATCTATCTATCTATCTATCTATGACTCTTGATATCTAACTCTCTTGCTTGCTATCGCTCCCCCAATGGTCAGTAGCATAGTAGCATAACAGCAGATCACGGACCACTGTCACTCAGATGCTTGCCTTGCCGTCCATCCATCCATCTATCTATCTATCTATCTATGAGTCTTGATATCTAACTCTCTTACTTGCTTTCGCTCACCCAATGGTCAGTAGCATAGTAGCATAACAGCAGATCACGGACCACTGTCAATCAGGTGCTTGCCTTGCCGTCCATCCATCCATCTGTCTATCTATCTATCTATGACTCTTGACATCTAACTCTCTTGCTTGCTATCGCTCCCCCAATGGTCAGAAGCAAAGTAGCATAACAGCAGATCACGGACCACTGTCAATCAGATGCTTGGCTTGCCGTCCATCCATCCATCCATCTATCTATCTATCTATCAATGACTCTCGATATCTAACTCTCTTGCTTGCTATCGCTCCCCCAATGGTCAGTAGCATAGTAGCATAACAGGAGATCACGGACCACTGTCAATCAGATGCTTGCCTTGCCGTCCATCCATCCATCTATCTATCTATCTATCTATGACTCTTGATATCTAACTCTCTTGCTTGCTATCGCTCCCCCAATGGTCAGTAGTATTGTAGCATAACAGCAGATCACGGACCACTGTCAATCAGATGCTTGCCTTGCCGTCCATCCATCCATCTATCTATCTATCTATCTATGACTCTCGATATCTAACTCTCTTACTTGCTATCGCTCCCCCAATGGTCAGTAGCATAGTAGCATAACAGCAGATCACGGACCACTGTCAATCAGGTGCTTGCCTTGCCGTCCATCCATCCATCTGTCTATCTATCTATCTATGACTCTTGACATCTAACTCTCTTGCTTGCTATCGCTCCCCCAATGGTCAGAAGCAAAGTAGCATAACAGCAGATCACCGACCACTGTCAATCAGATGCTTGCCTTGCCGTCCATCCATCCATCCATCTATCTATCTATCTATCAATGACTCTCGATATCTAACTCTCTTGCTTGCTATCGCTCCCCCAATGGTCAGTAGCATAGTAGCATAACAGCAGATCACGGACCACTGTCAATCAGATGCTTGCCTTGCCGTCCATCCATCCATCTATCTATCTATCTATCTATGACTCTTGATATCTAACTCTCTTGCTTGCTATCGCTCCCCCAATGGTCAGTAGCATAGTAGCATAACAGCAGATCATTGACCACTGTCAATCTGATGCTTGCCTTTCCGTCCATCCATCCATCCATCCATCTATCTATCTATCTATCAATGACTCTCGATATCTAACTCTCTTGCTTGCTATCGCTCCCCCAATGGTCAGTAGCATAGTAGCATAACAGCAGATCACGGACCACTGTCAATCAGATGCTTGCCTTCCCGTCCATCCATCCATCTATCTATCCATCTATCTATGACTCTCGATATCTAACTCTCTTACTTGCTATCGCTCCCCCAATGGTCAGTAGCATAGTAGCATAACAGCAGATCACGGACCACTGTCAATCAGATGCTTGCCTTGCCGTCCATCCATCCATCCATCTATCTATCTATGACTCTTGTTATCTAACTCTCTTGCTTGCTATCGCTCCCCCAATGGTCAGTAGCATAGTAGCATAACAGCAGATCATGGACCACTGTCAATCAGATGCTTGCCTTGCCGTCCATCCATCCATCTATCTATCTATCTATCAATGACTCTTGATATCTAACTCTCTTGCTTGCTATCGCTCCCCCAATGGTCAGTAGCATAGTAGCATAACAGCAGATCACGGACCACTGTCAATCAGATGCTTGCCTTGCCGTCCATCCATCCATCCATCTATCTATCTATCTATCTATGACTCTCGATATCTAACTGTCTTACTTGCTATCGCTCCCCCAATGGTCAGAAGCAAAGTAGCATAACAGCAGATCACGGACCACTGTCAATCAGATGCTTGCCTTGCCGTCCATCCATCCATCCATCTATCTATCTGTCTATCAATGACTCTCGATATCTAACTCTCTTGCTTGCTATCGCTCCCCCAATGGTCAGTAGCATAGTAGCATAACAGCAGATCACGGACCACTGTCAATCAGATGCTTGCCTTGCCGTCCATCCATCCATCTATCTATCTATCTATCTATGACTCTTGATATCTAACTCTCTTGCTTGCTATCGCTCCCCCAATGGTCAGTAGCATAGTAGCATAACAGCAGATCACGGACCACTGTCAATCAGATGCTTGCCTTGCCGTCCATCCATCCATCTATCTATCTATCTATCAATGACTCTTGATATCTAACTCTCTTGCTTGCTATCGCTCCCCCAATGGTCAGTAGCATAGTAGCATAACAGCAGATCACGGACCACTGTCAATCAGATGCTTGCCTTGCCGTCCATCCATCCATCCATCTATCTATCTATCTATCAATGACTCTCGATATCTAACTCTCTTGCTTGCTATCGCTCCCCCAATGGTCAGTACCATAGTAGCATAACAGCAGATCACGGACCACTGTCAATCAGATGCTTGCCTTGCCGTCCATCCATCCATCTATCTATCTATCTATCTATGACTCTTGATATCTAACTCTCTTGCTTGCTATCGCTCCCCCAATGGTCAGTAGCATAGTAGCATAACAGCAGATCACGGACCACTGTCACTCAGATGCTTGCCTTGCCGTCCATCCATCCATCTATCTATCTATCTATCTATGACTCTCGATATCTAACTCTCTTGCTTGCTATCGCTCCCCCAATGGTCACGTATGTTGCATTCAACGACAAAGAAAATCGTGTGCTGGAAATGATTTTTGGCAACTGTGAAGGAACTGCACGACTGCAGCTACCACAACACCTCTGTCTGTCTCTGTGGCGCAATCGGTCAGTGCGTTTGGCTGTTAACCAAAAGGATGGTGGTTCGAATCCACCCAGAGACGGCCCACTTTTCCCCCCGCCCCTTGTTATTGTTTCTACTTCTGGCGGACAGCTTGCCAGACTGTGGCTACAGTAACCTTAAGCTGCTTGCTGTGGATGGCCATCTTGCAAAAATGTATTGAGCGTTTAGAAACTTCCTTTCCATTGCCTAGGCCAACATAAACCAAGGCACTGCTGGGAGTCGAACCCAGGGTTTCCTGTTTACAAGACAGGTGCTTTGACCAACTAAGCCACGGTGCCAGGACTCTCCCATTCCCCAGTGCCTACACTCAGGCGTAAGGCAAAAAACAAAACAAAACAAAACAAAACAAAACAAAACAAAACAAAACAAAACAAAACAAAACAAAACAAAACAAAACAAAACAAAACAAAACAAAACAAAACAAAACAAAACAAAACAAAACAAAATCTGGATGCAGGCTGCAACAAAGGAAGCACACAGAGGTGAAAACGTAAGGTTGACGGGAGCAACAAGCTCCCTGTTGCGACTGTCCAGGGGCGGCAATGGGAATTGGACGTTGGCCGTAGCGCTTGTCCTTTGGGTTCTGGTTCTTCTTTACAAACCGGCGTCTGTCCAGTTGGCTTTCCGGTTCATTACGTCCTCTGATGGCTTTACGATAAGCCTATCTTGCTAAAACTGATGGTCGACAAAGCGGAAGCACAAGCTTCGCAAGGAGCACAGAAAGCCCGCCTAAGGCACCGCTGGGATTTGAACCCAGGACCTCCTGTTTACTAGACAGGCGCTTTAACCAACTAAGCCACGGCGCAAAATCTGCTGCTGCTGCTGATGATAGTAGAATAACAGCAGATCACGGACCGCTGTCAATCAGGTTCTTGCCTTGCCGTCCATCCATCCATCCATCTATCTATCTATGACTCTCAATATCTAACTCTCTTGCTTGCTATCGCTCCCCCAATGGTCAGTAGCATAGTAGCATAACAGCAGATCACGGACCACTGTCAATCAGATGCTTGCCTTGCCGTCCATCCATCCATCCATCTATCTATCTATCTATGACTCTTGACATCTAACTCTCTTGCTTGCTATCGCTCCCCCAATGGTCAGTAGCATAGTAGCATAACAGCAGATCACGGACCACTGTCAATCAGATGCTTGCCTTGACGTCCATCCATCCACCCATCCATCTACCTATCTATGACTCTTGATATCTAACTCTCTTGCTTGCTATCGCTCCCCCAATGGTCAGTAGCATAGTAGCATAACAGCAGATCACGGACCACTGTCAATCAGATGCTTGCCTTGCCGTCCATCCATCCATCCATCTATCTATCTATCTATGACTCTTGATATCTAACTCTCTTGCTTGCTATCGCTCCCCCAATGGTCAGTAGCATAGTATCATAACAGCAGATCACGGACCACTGTCAATCAGATGCTTGCCTTGCCGTCCATCCATCCATCTATCTATCTATCTATCTATGACTCTTGATATCTAACTCTCTTGCTTGCTATCGCTCCCCCAATGGTCAGTAGCATTGTAGCATAACAGCAGATCACGGACCACTGTCAATCAGATGCTTGCCTTGCCGTCCATCCATACATCTATCTATCTATCTATCTATGACTCTTGATATCTAACTCTCTTGCTTGCTATCGCTCCCCCAATGGTCAGTAGCATTGTAGCATAACAGCAGATCACGGACCACTGTCAATCAGATGCTTGCCTTGCCGTCCATCCATCCATCTATCTATCTATCTATCAATGACTCTCGATATCTAACTCTCTTACTTGCTATCGCTCCCCCAATGGTCAGTAGCATAGTAGCATAACAGCAGATCACGGACCACTGTCAATCAGATGCTTGCCTTGCCGTCCATCCATCCATCCATCTATCTATCTATGACTCTTGTTATCTAACTCTCTTGCTTGCTATCGCTCCCCCAATGGTCAGTAGCATAGTAGCATAACAGCAGATCACGGAACACTGTCAATCAGATGCTTGCCTTGCCGTCCATCCATCCATCTATCTATCTATCTATCTATGACTCTCGATATCTAACTCTCTTGCTTGCTATCGCTCCCCCAATGGTCACGTATGTTGCATTCAACGACAAAGAAAATCGTGTGCTGGAAATGATTTTTGGCAACTGTGAAGGAACTGCACGACTGCAGCTACCACAACACCTCTGTCTGTCTCTGTGGCGCAATCGGTCAGTGCGTTTGGCTGTTAACCAAAAGGATGGTGGTTCGAATCCACCCAGAGACGGCCCACTTTTCCCCCCGCCCCTTGTTATTGTTTCTACTTCTGGCGGACAGCTTGCCAGACTGTGGCTACAGTAACCTTAAGCTGCTTGCTGTGGATGGCCATCTTGCAAAAATGTATTGAGCGTTTAGAAACTTCCTTTCCATTGCCTAGGCCAACATAAACCAAGGCACTGCTGGGAGTCGAACCCAGGGTTTCCTGTTTACAAGACAGGTGCTTTGACCAACTAAGCCACGGTGCCAGGACTCTCCCATTCCCCAGTGCCTACACTCAGGCGTAAGGCAAAAAACAAAACAAAACAAAACAAAACAAAACAAAACAAAACAAAACAAAACAAAACAAAACAAAACAAAACAAAACAAAACAAAACAAAACAAAACAAAACAAAACAAAATCTGGATGCAGGCTGCAACAAAGGAAGCACACAGAGGTGAAAACGTAAGGTTGACGGGAGCAACAAGCTCCCTGTTGCGACTGTCCAGGGGCGGCAATGGGAATTGGACGTTGGCCGTAGCGCTTGTCCTTTGGGTTCTGGTTCTTCTTTACAAACCGGCGTCTGTCCAGTTGGCTTTCCGGTTCATTACGTCCTCTGATGGCTTTACGATAAGCCTATCTTGCTAAAACTGATGGTCGACAAAGCGGAAGCACAAGCTTCGCAAGGAGCACAGAAAGCCCGCCTAAGGCACCGCTGGGATTTGAACCCAGGACCTCCTGTTTACTAGACAGGCGCTTTAACCAACTAAGCCACGGCGCAAAATCTGCTGCTGCTGCTGATGATAGTAGAATAACAGCAGATCACGGACCGCTGTCAATCAGGTTCTTGCCTTGCCGTCCATCCATCCATCCATCTATCTATCTATGACTCTCAATATCTAACTCTCTTGCTTGCTATCGCTCCCCCAATGGTCAGTAGCATAGTAGCATAACAGCAGATCACGGACCACTGTCAATCAGATGCTTGCCTTGCCGTCCATCCATCCATCTATCTATTTATCTATCTATGACTCTTGATATCTAACTCTCTTGCTTGCTATCGCTCCCCCAATGGTCAGTAGCATAGTAGCATAACAGCAGATCACGGACCACTGTCACTCAGATGCTTGCCTTGCCGTCCATCCATCCATCCATCTATCTATCTATCTATCAATGACTCTCGATATCTAACTCTCTTGCTTGCTATCGCTCCCCCAATGGTCAGTAGCATAGTAGCATAACAGCAGATCACGGACCACTGTCAATCAGATGCTTGCCTTGCCGTCCATCCATCCATCTATCTATCTATCTATCTATGACTCTTGATATCTAACTCTCTTGCTTGCTATCGCTCCCCCAATGGTCAGTAGCATAGTAGCATAACAGCAGATCACGGACCACTGTCACTCAGATGCTTGCCTTGCCGTCCATCCATCCATCTATCTATCTATCTATCTATGAGTCTTGATATCTAACTCTCTTACTTGCTTTCGCTCACCCAATGGTCAGTAGCATAGTAGCATAACAGCAGATCACGGACCACTGTCAATCAGGTGCTTGCCTTGCCGTCCATCCATCCATCTGTCTATCTATCTATCTATGACTCTTGACATCTAACTCTCTTGCTTGCTATCGCTCCCCCAATGGTCAGAAGCAAAGTAGCATAACAGCAGATCACGGACCACTGTCAATCAGATGCTTGGCTTGCCGTCCATCCATCCATCCATCTATCTATCTATCTATCAATGACTCTCGATATCTAACTCTCTTGCTTGCTATCGCTCCCCCAATGGTCAGTAGCATAGTAGCATAACAGGAGATCACGGACCACTGTCAATCAGATGCTTGCCTTGCCGTCCATCCATCCATCTATCTATCTATCTATCTATGACTCTTGATATCTAACTCTCTTGCTTGCTATCGCTCCCCCAATGGTCAGTAGCATTGTAGCATAACAGCAGATCACGGACCACTGTCAATCAGATGCTTGCCTTGCCGTCCATCCATCTATCTATCTATCTATCTATGACTCTCGATATCTAACTCTCTTACTTGCTATCGCTCCCCCAATGGTCAGTAGCATAGTAGCATAACAGCAGATCACGGACCACTGTCAATCAGGTGCTTGCCTTGCCGTCCATCCATCCATCTGTCTATCTATCTATCTATGACTCTTGACATCTAACTCTCTTGCTTGCTATCGCTCCCCCAATGGTCAGAAGCAAAGTAGCATAACAGCAGATCACCGACCACTGTCAATCAGATGCTTGCCTTGCCGTCCATCCATCCATCCATCTATCTATCTATCTATCAATGACTCTCGATATCTAACTCTCTTGCTTGCTATCGCTCCCCCAATGGTCAGTAGCATAGTAGCATAACAGCAGATCACGGACCACTGTCAATCAGATGCTTGCCTTGCCGTCCATCCATCCATCTATCTATCTATCTATCTATGACTCTTGATATCTAACTCTCTTGCTTGCTATCGCTCCCCCAATGGTCAGTAGCATAGTAGCATAACAGCAGATCATTGACCACTGTCAATCAGATGCTTGCCTTTCCGTCCATCCATCCATCCATCTATCTATCTATCTATCAATGACTCTCGATATCTAACTCTCTTGCTTGCTATCGCTCCCCCAATGGTCAGTAGCATAGTAGCATAACAGCAGATCACGGACCACTGTCAATCAGATGCTTGCCTTCCCGTCCATCCATCCATCTATCTATCCATCTATCTATGACTCTCGATATCTAACTCTCTTACTTGCTATCGCTCCCCCAATGGTCAGTAGCATAGTAGCATAACAGCAGATCACGGACCACTGTCAATCAGATGCTTGCCTTGCCGACCATCCATCCATCCATCTATCTATCTATGACTCTTGTTATCTAACTCTCTTGCTTGCTATCGCTCCCCCAATGGTCAGTAGCATAGTAGCATAACAGCAGATCATGGACCACTGTCAATCAGATGCTTGCCTTGCCGTCCATCCATCCATCTATCTATCTATCTATCAATGACTCTTGATATCTAACTCTCTTGCTTGCTATCGCTCCCCCAATGGTCAGTAGCATAGTAGCATAACAGCAGATCACGGACCACTGTCAATCAGATGCTTGCCTTGCCGTCCATCCATCCATCCATCTATCTATCTATCTATCAATGACTCTCGATATCTAACTCTCTTACTTGCTATCGCTCCCCCAATGGTCAGTAGCATAGTAGCATAACAGCAGATCACGGACCACTGTCAATCAGATGCTTGCCTTGCCGTCCATCCATCCATCTATCTATCTATCTATCTATGACTCTTGATATCTAACTCTCTTGCTTGCTATCGCTCCCCCAATGGTCAGTAGCATAGTAGCATAACAGCAGATCATGGACCACTGTCAATCAGATGCTTGCCTTGCCGTCCATCCATCCATCCATCTATCTATCTATCTATCAATGACTCTTGATATCTAACTCTCTTGCTTGCTATCGCTCCCCCAATGGTCAGTAGCATTGTAGCATAACAGCAGATCACGGACCACTGTCAATCAGATGCTTGCCTTGCCGTCCATCCATCCATCTATCTATCTATCTATCTATCAATGACTCTTGATATCTAACACTCTTACTTGCTTTCGCTCACCCAATGGTCAGTAGCATAGTAGCATAACAGCAGATCACGGACCACTGTCAATCAGGTGCTTGCCTTGCCGTCCATCCATCCATCTGTCTATCTATCTATCAATGACTCTTGATATCTAACTCTCTTGCTTGCTATCGCTCCCCCAATGGTCAGTAGCATAGTAGCATAACAGCAGATCACGGACCACTGTCAATCAGATGCTTGCCTTCAGTCCATCCATCCATCCATCTATCTATCTATCTATCAATGACTCTCGATATCTAACTCTCTTGCTTGCTATCGCTCCCCCAATGGTCAGTAGCATAGTAGCATAACAGCAGATCACGGACCACTGTCAATCAGATGCTTGCCTTGCCGTCCATCCATCCATCTATCTATCTATCTATCTATGACTCTTGATATCTAACTCTCTTGCTTGCTATCGCTCCCCCAATGGTCAGTAGCATAGTAGCATAACAGCAGATCACGGACCACTGTCACTCAGATGCTTGCCTTGCCGTCCATCCATCCATCTATCTATCTATCTATCTATGAGTCTTGATATCTAACTCTCTTACTTGCTTTCGCTCACCCAATGGTCAGTAGCATAGTAGCATAACAGCAGATCACGGACCACTGTCAATCAGGTGCTTGCCTTGCCGTCCATCCATCCATCTGTCTATCTATCTATCTATGACTCTTGACATCTAACTCTCTTGCTTGCTATCGCTCCCCCAATGGTCAGAAGCAAAGTAGCATAACAGCAGATCACGGACCACTGTCAATCAGATGCTTGGGTTGCCGTCCATCCATCCATCCATCTATCTATCTATCTATCAATGACTCTCGATATCTAACTCTCTTGCTTGCTATCGCTCCCCCAATGGTCAGTAGCATAGTAGCATAACAGGAGATCACGGACCACTGTCAATCAGATGCTTGCCTTGCCGTCCATCCATCCATCTATCTATCTATCTATCTATGACTCTTGATATCTAACTCTCTTGCTTGCTATCGCTCCCCCAATGGTCAGTAGCATTGTAGCATAACAGCAGATCACGGACCACTGTCAATCAGATGCTTGCCTTGCCGTCCATCCATCCATCTATCTATCTATCTATCTATGACTCTTGATATCTAACTCTCTTGCTTGCTATCGCTCCCCCAATGGTCAGTAGCATAGTAGCTTAACAGCAGATCACGGACCACTGTCAATCAGATGCTTGCCTTGCCGTCCATCCATCCATCTATCTATCTATCTATCTATGACTCTTGATATCTAACTCTCTTGCTTGCTATCGCTCCCCCAATGGTCAGTAGCATTGTAGCATAACAGCAGATCACGGACCACTGTCAATCAGATGCTTGCCTTGCCGTCCATCCATCCATCTATCTATCTATCTATCTATGACTCTTGATATCTAACTCTCTTGCTTGCTATCGCTCCCCCAATGGTCAGTAGCATAGTAGCATAACAGCAGATCACGGACCACTGTCAATCAGATGCTTGCCTTGCCGTCCATCCATCCATCTATCTATCTATCTATCTATGACTCTTGATATCTAACTCTCTTGCTTGCTATCGCTCCCCCAATGGTCAGTAGCATAGTAGCATAACAGCAGATCATTGACCACTGTCAATCAGATGCTTGCCTTTCCGTCCATCCATCCATCCATCTATCTATCTATCTATCAATGACTCTCGATATCTAACTCTCTTGCTTGCTATCGCTCCCCCAATGGTCAGTAGCATAGTAGCATAACAGCAGATCACGGACCACTGTCAATCAGATGCTTGCCTTCCCGTCCATCCATCCATCTATCTATCCATCTATCTATGACTCTCGATATCTAACTCTCTTACTTGCTATCGCTCCCCCAATGGTCAGTAGCATAGTAGCATAACAGCAGATCACGGACCACTGTCAATCAGATGCTTGCCTTGCCGACCATCCATCCATCCATCTATCTATCTATGACTCTTGTTATCTAACTCTCTTGCTTGCTATCGCTCCCCCAATGGTCAGTAGCATAGTAGCATAACAGCAGATCATGGACCACTGTCAATCAGATGCTTGCCTTGCCGTCCATCCATCCATCTATCTATCTATCTATCAATGACTCTTGATATCTAACTCTCTTGCTTGCTATCGCTCCCCCAATGGTCAGTAGCATAGTAGCATAACAGCAGATCACGGACCACTGTCAATCAGATGCTTGCCTTGCCGTCCATCCATCCATCCATCTATCTATCTATCTATCAATGACTCTCGATATCTAACTCTCTTACTTGCTATCGCTCCCCCAATGGTCAGTAGCATAGTAGCATAACAGCAGATCACGGACCACTGTCAATCAGATGCTTGCCTTGCCGTCCATCCATCCATCTATCTATCTATCTATCTATGACTCTTGATATCTAACTCTCTTGCTTGCTATCGCTCCCCCAATGGTCAGTAGCATAGTAGCATAACAGCAGATCATGGACCACTGTCAATCAGATGCTTGCCTTGCCGTCCATCCATCCATCCATCTATCTATCTATCTATCAATGACTCTTGATATCTAACTCTCTTGCTTGCTATCGCTCCCCCAATGGTCAGTAGCATTGTAGCATAACAGCAGATCACGGACCACTGTCAATCAGATGCTTGCCTTGCCGTCCATCCATCCATCAATCTATCTATCTATCTATCAATGACTCTTGATATCTAACACTCTTACTTGCTTTCGCTCACCCAATGGTCAGTAGCATAGTAGCATAACAGCAGATCACGGACCACTGTCAATCAGGTGCTTGCCTTGCCGTCCATCCATCCATCTGTCTATCTATCTATCAATGACTCTTGATATCTAACTCTCTTGCTTGCTATCGCTCCCCCAATGGTCAGTAGCATAGTAGCATAACAGCAGATCACGGACCACTGTCAATCAGATGCTTGCCTTCAGTCCATCCATCCATCCATCTATCTATCTATCTATCAATGACTCTCGATATCTAACTCTCTTGCTTGCTATCGCTCCCCCAATGGTCAGTAGCATAGTAGCATAACAGCAGATCACGGACCACTGTCAATCAGATGCTTGCCTTGCCGTCCATCCATCCATCTATCTATCTATCTATCTATGACTCTTGATATCTAACTCTCTTGCTTGCTATCGCTCCCCCAATGGTCAGTAGCATAGTAGCATAACAGCAGATCACGGACCACTGTCACTCAGATGCTTGCCTTGCCGTCCATCCATCCATCTATCTATCTATCTATCTATGAGTCTTGATATCTAACTCTCTTACTTGCTTTCGCTCACCCAATGGTCAGTAGCATAGTAGCATAACAGCAGATCACGGACCACTGTCAATCAGGTGCTTGCCTTGCCGTCCATCCATCCATCTGTCTATCTATCTATCTATGACTCTTGACATCTAACTCTCTTGCTTGCTATCGCTCCCCCAATGGTCAGAAGCAAAGTAGCATAACAGCAGATCACGGACCACTGTCAATCAGATGCTTGGCTTGCCGTCCATCCATCCATCCATCTATCTATCTATCTATCAATGACTCTCGATATCTAACTCTCTTGCTTGCTATCGCTCCCCCAATGGTCAGTAGCATAGTAGCATAACAGGAGATCACGGACCACTGTCAATCAGATGCTTGCCTTGCCGTCCATCCATCCATCTATCTATCTATCTATCTATGACTCTTGATATCTAACTCTCTTGCTTGCTATCGCTCCCCCAATGGTCAGTAGCATTGTAGCATAACAGCAGATCACGGACCACTGTCAATCAGATGCTTGCCTTGCCGTCCATCCATCCATCTATCTATCTATCTATCTATGACTCTCGATATCAAACTCTCTTACTTGCTATCGCTCCCCCAATGGTCAGTAGCATAGTAGCATAACAGCAGATCACGGACCACTGTCAATCAGGTGCTTGCCTTGCCGTCCATCCATCCATCTGTCTATCTATCTATCTATGACTCTTGACATCTAACTCTCTTGCTTGCTATCGCTCCCCCAATGGTCAGAAGCAAAGTAGCATAACAGCAGATCACCGACCACTGTCAATCAGATGCTTGCCTTGCCGTCCATCCATCCATCCATCTATCTATCTATCTATCAATGACTCTCGATATCTAACTCTCTTGCTTGCTATCGCTCCCCCAATGGTCAGTAGCATAGTAGCATAACAGCAGATCACGGACCACTGTCAATCAGATGCTTGCCTTGCCGTCCATCCATCCATCTATCTATCTATCTATCTATGACTCTTGATATCTAACTCTCTTGCTTGCTATCGCTCCCCCAATGGTCAGTAGCATAGTAGCATAACAGCAGATCATTGACCACTGTCAATCAGATGCTTGCCTTTCCGTCCATCCATCCATCCATCTATCTATCTATCTATCAATGACTCTCGATATCTAACTCTCTTGCTTGCTATCGCTCCCCCAATGGTCAGTAGCATAGTAGCATAACAGCAGATCACGGACCACTGTCAATCAGATGCTTGCCTTCCCGTCCATCCATCCATCTATCTATCCATCTATCTATGACTCTCGATATCTAACTCTCTTACTTGCTATCGCTCCCCCAATGGTCAGTAGCATAGTAGCATAACAGCAGATCACGGACCACTGTCAATCAGATGCTTGCCTTGCCGTCCATCCATCCATCTATCTATCTATCTATCTATGACTCTTGATATCTAACACTCTTACTTGCTTTCGCTCACCCAATGGTCAGTAGCATAGTAGCATAACAGCAGATCACGGACCACTGTCAATCAGATGCTTGCCTTGCCGTCCATCCATCCATCTATCTATCTATCTATCTATGACTCTCGATATCTAACTCTCTTGCTTGCTATCGCTCCCCCAATGGTCACGTATGTTGCATTCAACGACAAAGAAAATCGTGTGCTGGAAATGATTTTTGGCAACTGTGAAGGAACTGCACGACTGCAGCAACCACAACACCTCTGTCTGTCTCTGTGGCGCAATCGGTCAGCGCGTTTGGCTGTTAACCAAAAGGATGGTGGTTCGAATCCACCCAGGGACGGCCCACTTTTCCCCCCGCCCCTTGTTATTGTTTCTACTTCTGGCGGACAGCTTGCCAGACTGTGGCTACAGTAACCTTAAGCTGCTTGCTGTGGACGGCCATCATGCAAAAATGTATTGAGCGTTTAGAAACTTCCTTTCCATTGCCTAGGCCAACATAAACCAAGGCACTGCTGGGAGTCGAACCCAGGGTTTCCTGTTTACAAGACAGGCGCTTTGACCAACTAAGCCACGGTGCCAGGACTCTCCCATTCCCCAGTGCCTACACTCAGGCGTAAGGCAAAAAACAAAACAAAACAAAACAAAACAAAACAAAACAAAACAAAACAAAACAAAACAAAACAAAACAAAACAAAACAAAACAAAACAAAACAAAACAAAACAAAACAAAACAAAACAAAACAAAACAAAACAAAATCTGGATGCAGACTGCAACAAAGGAAGCACACAGAGGTGAAAACGTAAGGTTGACGGGAGCAACAAGCTCCCTGTTGCAACTGTCCAGGGGCGGCAATGGGAATTGGACGTTGGCCGTAGCGCGTGTCCTTGGGGTTCTGGTTCTTCTTTACAAACCGGCGTCTGTCCAGTTGGCTTTCCGGTTCATTACATCCTCTGATGGCTTTACGATAAGCCTATCTTGCTAAAACTGATGGTCGACAAAGCGGAAGCACAAGCTTCGCAAGGAGCACAGAAAGCCCGTCTAAGGCACCGCTGGGATTTGAACCCAGGACCTCCTGTTTACTAGACAGGCCCTTTAACCAACTAAGCCACGGCGCCAAATCTGCCTGTGCTGCTGCTGATAGTAGAATAACAGCAGATCACGGACCGCTGTCAATCAGGTTCTTGCCTTGCCGTCCATCCATCCATCCATCTATCTATGACTCTCAATATCTAACTCTCTTGCTTGCTATCGCTCCCCCAATGGTCAGTAGCATAGTAGCATAACAGCAGATCACGGACCACTGTCAATCAGGTGCTTGCCTTGCCGTCCATCCATCCATCCATCTATCTATCTATGACTCTTGTTATCTAACTCTCTTGCTTGCTATCGCTCCCCCAATGGTCAGTAGCATAGTAGCATAACAGCAGATCATGGACCACTGTCAATCAGATGCTTGCCTTGCCGTCCATCCATCCATCTATCTATCTATCTATCAATGACTCTTGATATCTAACTCTCTTGCTTGCTATCGCTCCCCCAATGGTCAGTAGCATAGTAGCATAACAGCAGATCACGGACCACTGTCAATCAGATGCTTGCCTTGCCGTCCATCCATCCATCTATCTATCTATCTATCAATGACTCTTGATATCTAACTCTCTTGCTTGCTATCGCTCCCCCAATGGTCAGTAGCATAGTAGCATAACAGCAGATCACGGACCACTGTCAATCAGATGCTTGCCTTGCCGTCCATCCATCCATCCATCTATCTATCTATCTATCAATGACTCTCGATATCTAACTCTCTTGCTTGCTATCGCTCCCCCAATGGTCAGTAGCATAGTAGCATAACAGCAGATCACGGACCACTGTCAATCAGATGCTTGCCTTGCCGTCCATCCATCCATCTATCTATCTATCTATCTATGACTCTTGATATCTAACTCTCTTGCTTGCTATCGCTCCCCCAATGGTCAGTAGCATAGTAGCATAACAGCAGATCACGGACCACTGTCACTCAGATGCTTGCCTTGCCGTCCATCCATCCATCTATCTATCTATCTATCTATGAGTCTTGATATCTAACTCTCTTACTTGCTTTCGCTCACCCAATGGTCAGTAGCATAGTAGCATAACAGCAGATCACGGACCACTGTCAATCAGGTGCTTGCCTTGCCGTCCATTCATCCATCTGTCTATCTATCTATCTATGACTCTTGACATCTAACTCTCTTGCTTGCTATCGCTCCCCCAATGGTCAGAAGCAAAGTAGCATAACAGCAAATCACGGACCACTGTCAATCAGATGCTTGCCTTGCCGTCCATCCATCCATCCATCTATCTATCTATCTATCAATGACTCTCGATATCTAACTCTCTTGCTTGCTATCGCTCCCCCAATGGTCAGTAGCATAGTAGCATAACAGGAGATCACGGACCACTGTCAATCAGATGCTTGCCTTGCCGTCCATCCATCCATCTATCTATCTATCTATCTATGACTCTTGATATCTAACTCTCTTGCTTGCTATCGCTCCCCCAATGGTCAGTAGCATAGTAGCATAACAGCAGATCATTGACCACTGTCAATCAGATGCTTGCCTTTCCGTCCATCCATCCATCCATCTATCTATTTATCTATCAATGACTCTCGATATCTAACTCTCTTGCTTGCTATCGCTCCCCCAATGGTCAGTAGCATAGTAGCATAACAGCAGATCACGGACCACTGTCAATCAGATGCTTGCCATGCCGTCCATCCATCCATCTATCTATCCATCTATCTATGACTCTCGATATCTAACTGTCTTACTTGCTATCGCTCCCCCAATGGTCAGTAGCATAGTAGCATAACAGCAGATCACGGACCACTGTCAATCAGATGCTTGCCTTGCCGTCCATCCATCCATCCATCTATCTATCTATGACTCTTGTTATCTAACTCTCTTGCTTGCTATCGCTCCCCCAATGGTCAGTAGCATAGTAGCATAACAGCAGATCATGGACCACTGTCAATCAGATGCTTGCCTTGCCGTCCATCCATCCATCTATCTATCTATCTATCAATGACTCTTGATATCTAACTCTCTTGCTTGCTATCGCTCCCCCAATGGTCAGTAGCATAGTAGCATAACAGCAGATCACGGACCACTGTCAATCAGATGCTTGCCTTGCCGTCCATCCATCCATCCATCTATCTATCTATCTATCAATGACTCTCGATATCTAACTCTCTTACTTGCTATCGCTCCCCCAATGGTCAGTAGCATAGTAGCATAACAGCAGATCACGGACCACTGTCAATCAGATGCTTGCCTTGCCGTCCATCCATCCATCTATCTATCTATCTATCTATGACTCTTGATATCTAACTCTCTTGCTTGCTATCGCTCCCCCAATGGTCAGTAGCATAGTAGCATAACAGCAGATCATGGACCACTGTCAATCAGATGCTTGCCTTGCCGTCCATCCATCCATCCATCTATCTATCTATCTATCAATGACTCTTGATATCAAACTCTCTTGCTTGCTATCGCTCCCCCAATGGTCAGTAGCATTGTAGCATAACAGCAGATCACGGACCACTGTCAATCAGATGCTTGCCTTGCCGTCCATCCATCCATCTATCTATCTATCTATCTATCTATGACTCTTGATATCTAACACTCTTACTTGCTTTCGCTCACCCAATGGTCAGTAGCATAGTAGCATAACAGCAGATCACGGACCACTGTCAATCAGATGCTTGCCTTGCCGTCCATCCATCCATCTATCTATCTATCTATCTATGACTCTCGATATCTAACTCTCTTGCTTGCTATCGCTCCCCCAATGGTCACGTATGTTGCATTCAACGACAAAGAAAATCGTGTGCTGGAAATGATTTTTGGCAACTGTGAAGGAACTGCACGACTGCAGCAACCACAACACCTCTGTCTGTCTCTGTGGCGCAATCGGTCAGCGCGTTTGGCTGTTAACCAAAAGGATGGTGGTTCGAATCCACCCAGGGACGGCCCACTTTTCCCCCCGCCCCTTGTTATTGTTTCTACTTCTGGCGGACAGCTTGCCAGACTGTGGCTACAGTAACCTTAAGCTGCTTGCTGTGGACGGCCATCTTGCAAAAATGTATTGAGCGTTTAGAAACTTCCTTTCCATTGCCTAGGCCAACATAAACCAAGGCACTGCTGGGAGTCGAACCCAGGGTTTCCTGTTTACAAGACAGGCGCTTTGACCAACTAAGCCACGGTGCCAGGACTCTCCCATTCCCCAGTGCCTACACTCAGGCGTAAGGCAAAAAACAAAACAAAACAAAACAAAACAAAACAAAACAAAACAAAACAAAACAAAACAAAACAAAACAAAACAAAACAAAACAAAACAAAACAAAACAAAACAAAACAAAACAAAACAAAATCTGGATGCAGACTGCAACAAAGGAAGCACACAGAGGTGAAAACGTAAGGTTGACGGGAGCAACAAGCTCCCTGTTGCGACTGTCCAGGGGCGGCAATGGGAATTGGACGTTGGCCGTAGCGCGTGTCCTTTGGGTTCTGGTTCTTCTTTACAAACCGGCGTCTGTCCAGTTGGCTTTCCGGTTCATTACGTCCTCTGATGGCTTTACGATAAGCCTATCTTGCTAAAACTGATGGTCGACAAAGCGGAAGCACAAGCTTCGCAAGGAGCACAGAAAGCCCGCCTAAGGCACCGCTGGGATTTGAACCCAGGACCTCCTGTTTACTAGACAGGCGCTTTAACCAACTAAGCCACGGCGCCAAATCTGCCGCTGCTGCTGCTGATAGTAGAATAACAGCAGATCACGGACCGCTGTCAATCAGGTTCTTGCCTTGCCGTCCATCCATCCATCCATCTATCTATGACTCTCAATATCTAACTCTCTTGCTTGCTATCGCTCCCCCAATGGTCAGTAGCATAGTAGCATAACAGCAGATCACGGACCACTGTCAATCAGGTGCTTGCCTTGCCGTCCATCCATCCATCTGTCTATCTATCTATCTATGACTCTTGACATCTAACTCTCTTGCTTGCTATCGCTCCCCCAATGGTCAGAAGCAAAGTAGCATAACAGCAGATCACGGACCACTGTCAATCAGATGCTTGCCTTGCCGTCCATCCATCCATCCATCCATCTATCTATCTATGACTCTTGATATCTAACTCTCTTGCTTGCTATCGCTCCCCCAATGGTCAGTAGCATAGTATCATAACAGCAGATCACGGACCACTGTCAATCAGATGCTTGCCTTGCCGTCCATCCATCCATCTATCTATCTATCTATCTATGACTCTTGATATCTAACTCTCTTGCTTGCTATCGCTCCCCCAATGGTCAGTAGCATTGTAGCATAACAGCAGATCACGGACCACTGTCAATCAGGTGCTTGCCTTGCCATCCATCCATCCATCTATCTATCTATCTATCTATCTATGACTCTTGATATCTAACTCTCTTGCTTGCTATCGCTCCCCCAATGGTCAGTAGCATTGTAGCATAACAGCAGATCACGGACCACTGTCAATCAGATGCTTGCCTTGCCGTCCATCCATCCATCCATCTATCTATCTATGACTCTTGTTATCTAACTCTCTTGCTTGCTATCGCTCCCCCAATGGTCAGTAGCATAGTAGCATAACAGCAGATCACGGACCACTGTCAATCAGATGCTTGCCTTGCCGTCCATCCATCCATCCATCTATCTATCTATCTATGACTCTTGACATCTAACTCTCTTGCTTGCTATCGCTCCCCCAATGGTCAGTAGCAAAGTAGCATAACAGCAGATCACGGACCACTGTCAATCAGATGCTTGCCTTGCCGTCCATCCATCCATCTATCTATCTATCTATCTATCTATGACTCTTGATATCTAACTCTCTTGCTTGCTATCGCTCCCCCAATGGTCAGTAGCATTGTAGCATAACAGCAGATCACGGAGCACTGTCAATCAGATGCTTGCCTTGCCGTCCATCCATCCATCTATCTATCTATCTATCTATGACTCTTGATATCTAACTCTCTTACTTGCTTTCGCTCACCCAATGGTCAGTAGCATAGTAGCATAACAGCAGATCACGGACCACTGTCAATCAGATGCTTGCCTTGCCGTCCATCCATCCATCTATCTATCTATCTATCTATCTATGACTCTCGATATCTAACTCTCTTGCTTGCTATCGCTCCCCCAATGGTCACGTATGTTGCATTCAACGACAAAGAAAATCGTGTGCTGGAAATGATTTTTGGCAACTGTGAAGGAACTGCACGACTGCAGCAACCACAACACCTCTGTCTGTCTCTGTGGCGCAATCGGTCAGCGCGTTTGGCTGTTAACCAAAAGGATGGTGGTTCGAATCCACCCAGGGACGGCCCACTTTTCCCCCCGCCCCTTGTTATTGTTTCTACTTCTGGCGGACAGCTTGCCAGACTGTGGCTACAGTAACCTTAAGCTGCTTGCTGTGGATGGCCATCTTGCAAAAATGTATTGAGCGTTTAGAAACTTCCTTTCCATTGCCTAGGCCAACATAAACCAAGGCACTGCTGGGAGTCGAACCCAGGGTTTCCTGTTTACAAGACAGGTGCTTTGACCAACTAAGCCACGGTGCCAGGACTCTCCCATTCCCCAGTGCCTACACTCAGGCGTAAGGCAAAAAACAAAACAAAACAAAACAAAACAAAACAAAACAAAACAAAACAAAACAAAACAAAACAAAACAAAACAAAACAAAACAAAACAAAACAAAACAAAACAAAACAAAACAAAACAAAACAAAATCTGGATGCAGGCTGCAACAAAGGAGGCACACAGAGGTGAAAACGTAAGGTTGACGGGAGCAACAAGCTCCCTGTTGCGACTGTCCAGGGGCGGCAATGGGAATTGGACGTTGGCCGTAGCGCTTGTCCTTTGGGTTCTGGTTCTTCTTTACAAACCGGCGTCTGTCCAGTTGGCTTTCCGGTTCATTACGTCCTCTGATGGCTTTACGATAAGCCTATCTTGCTAAAACTGATGGTCGACAAAGCGGAAGCACAAGCTTCGCAAGGAGCACAGAAAGCCCGCCTAAGGCACCGCTGGGATTTGAACCCAGGACCTCCTGTTTACTAGACAGGCGCTTTAACCAACTAAGCCACGGCGCCAAATCTGCTGCTGCTGCTGCTGATAGTAGAATAACAGCAGATCACGGACCGCTGTCAATCAGGTTCTTGCCTTGCCGTCCATCCATCCATCCATCTATCTATGACTCTCAATATCTAACTCTCTTGCTTGCTATCGCTCCCCCAATGGTCAGTAGCATAGTAGCATAACAGCAGATCACGGACCACTGTCAATCAGATGCTTGCCTTGCCGTCCATCCATCCATCCATCTATCTATCTATCTATGACTCTTGACATCTAACTCTCTTGCTTGCTATCGCTCCCCCAATGGTCAGTAGCATAGTAGCATAACAGCAGATCACGGACCACTGTCAATCAGATGCTTGCCTTGACGTCCATTCATCCACCCATCCATCTACCTATCTATGACTCTTGATATCTAACTCTCTTGCTTGCTATCGCTCCCCCAATGGTCAGTAGCATAGTAGCATAACAGCAGATCACGGACCACTGTCAATCAGATGCTTGCCTTGCCGTCCATCCATCCATCCATCTATCTATCTATCTATGACTCTTGATATCTAACTCTCTTGCTTGCTATCGCTCCCCCAATGGTCAGTAGCATAGTATCATAACAGCAGATCACGGACCACTGTCAATCAGATGCTTGCCTTGCCGTCCATCCATCCATCTATCTATCTATCTATCTATGACTCTTGATATCTAACTCTCTTGCTTGCTATCGCTCCCCCAATGGTCAGTAGCATTGTAGCATAACAGCAGATCACGGACCACTGTCAATCAGATGCTTGCCTTGCCGTCCATCCATACATCTATCTATCTATCTATCTATGACTCTTGATATCTAACTCTCTTGCTTGCTATCGCTCCCCCAATGGTCAGTAGCATTGTAGCATAACAGCAGATCACGGACCACTGTCAATCAGATGCTTGCCTTGCCGTCCATCCATCCATCTATCTATCTATCTATCAATGACTCTCGATATCTAACTCTCTTACTTGCTATCGCTCCCCCAATGGTCAGTAGCATAGTAGCATAACAGCAGATCACGGACCACTGTCAATCAGATGCTTGCCTTGCCGTCCATCCATCCATCCATCTATCTATCTATGACTCTTGTTATCTAACTCTCTTGCTTGCTATCGCTCCCCCAATGGTCAGTAGCATAGTAGCATAACAGCAGATCACGGAACACTGTCAATCAGATGCTTGCCTTGCCGTCCATCCATCCATCTATCTATCTATCTATCTATGACTCTCGATATCTAACTCTCTTGCTTGCTATCGCTCCCCCAATGGTCACGTATGTTGCATTCAACGACAAAGAAAATCGTGTGCTGGAAATGATTTTTGGCAACTGTGAAGGAACTGCACGACTGCAGCAACCACAACAACTCTGTCTGTCTCTGTGGCGCAATCGTTCAGCGCGTTTGGCTGTTAACCAAAAGGATGGTGGTTCGAATCCACCCAGGGACGGCCCACTTTTCCCCCCGCCCCTTGTTATTGTTTCTACTTCTGGCGGACAGCTTGCCAGACTGTGGCTACAGTAACCTTAAGCTGCTTGCTGTGGATGGCCATCTTGCAAAAATGTATTGAGCGTTTAGAAACTTCCTTTCCATTGCCTAGGCCAACATAAACCAAGGCACTGCTGGGAGTCGAACCCAGGGTTTCCTGTTTACAAGACAGGTGCTTTGACCAACTAAGCCACGGTGCCAGGACTCTCCCATTCCCCAGTGCCTACACTCAGGCGTAAGGCAAAAAACAAAACAAAACAAAACAAAACAAAACAAAACAAAACAAAACAAAACAAAACAAAACAAAACAAAACAAAACAAAACAAAACAAAACAAAACAAAACAAAACAAAATCTGGATGCAGGCTGCAACAAAGGAAGCACACAGAGGTGAAAACGTAAGGTTGACGGGAGCAACAAGCTCCCTGTTGCGACTGTCCAGGGGCGGCAATGGGAATTGGACGTTGGCCGTAGCGCTTGTCCTTTGGGTTCTGGTTCTTCTTTACAAACCGGCGTCTGTCCAGTTGGCTTTCCGGTTCATTACGTCCTCTGATGGCTTTACGATAAGCCTATCTTGCTAAAACTGATGGTCGACAAAGCGGAAGCACAAGCTTCGCAAGGAGCACAGAAAGCCCGCCTAAGGCACCGCTGGGATTTGAACCCAGGACCTCCTGTTTACTAGACAGGCGCTTTAACCAACTAAGCCACGGCGCCAAATCTGCTGCTGCTGCTGCTGATAGTAGAATAACAGCAGATCACGGACCGCTGTCAATCAGGTTCTTGCCTTGCCGTCCATCCATCCATCCATCTATCTATGACTCTCAATATCTAACTCTCTTGCTTGCTATCGCTCCCCCAATGGTCAGTAGCATAGTAGCATAACAGCAGATCACGGACCACTGTCAATCAGATGCTTGCCTTGCCGTCCATCCATCCATCCATCTATCTATCTATCTATGACTCTTGACATCTAACTCTCTTGCTTGCTATCGCTCCCCCAATGGTCAGTAGCATAGTAGCATAACAGCAGATCACGGACCACTGTCAATCAGATGCTTGCCTTGACGTCCATTCATCCACCCATCCATCTACCTATCTATGACTCTTGATATCTAACTCTCTTGCTTGCTATCGCTCCCCCAATGGTCAGTAGCATAGTAGCATAACAGCAGATCACGGACCACTGTCAATCAGATGCTTGCCTTGCCGTCCATCCATCCATCCATCTATCTATCTATCTATGACTCTTGATATCTAACTCTCTTGCTTGCTATCGCTCCCCCAATGGTCAGTAGCATAGTATCATAACAGCAGATCACGGACCACTGTCAATCAGATGCTTGCCTTGCCGTCCATCCATCCATCTATCTATCTATCTATCTATGACTCTTGATATCTAACTCTCTTGCTTGCTATCGCTCCCCCAATGGTCAGTAGCATTGTAGCATAACAGCAGATCACGGACCACTGTCAATCAGATGCTTGCCTTGCCGTCCATCCATACATCTATCTATCTATCTATCTATGACTCTTGATATCTAACTCTCTTGCTTGCTATCGCTCCCCCAATGGTCAGTAGCATTGTAGCATAACAGCAGATCACGGACCACTGTCAATCAGATGCTTGCCTTGCCGTCCATCCATCCATCTATCTATCTATCTATCAATGACTCTCGATATCTAACTCTCTTACTTGCTATCGCTCCCCCAATGGTCAGTAGCATAGTAGCATAACAGCAGATCACGGACCACTGTCAATCAGATGCTTGCCTTGCCGTCCATCCATCCATCCATCTATCTATCTATGACTCTTGTTATCTAACTCTCTTGCTTGCTATCGCTCCCCCAATGGTCAGTAGCATAGTAGCATAACAGCAGATCACGGACCACTGTCAATCAGATGCTTGCCTTGCCGTCCATCCATCCATCTATCTATCTATCTATCTATGACTCTTGATATCTAACTCTCTTGCTTGCTATCGCTCCCCCAATGGTCAGTAGCATTGTAGCATAACAGCAGATCACGGAGCACTGTCAATCAGATGCTTGCCTTGCCGTCCATCCATCCATCTATCTATCTATCTATCTATGACTCTTGATATCTAACTCTCTTACTTGCTTTCGCTCACCCAATGGTCAGTAGCATAGTAGCATAACAGCAGATCACGGACCACTGTCAATCAGATGCTTGCCTTGCCGTCCATCCATCCATCTATCTATCTATCTATCTATCTATGACTCTCGATATCTAACTCTCTTGCTTGCTATCGCTCCCCCAATGGTCACGTATGTTGCATTCAACGACAAAGAAAATCGTGTGCTGGAAATGATTTTTGGCAACTGTGAAGGAACTGCACGACTGCAGCAACCACAACACCTCTGTCTGTCTCTGTGGCGCAATCGGTCAGCGCGTTTGGCTGTTAACCAAAAGGATGGTGGTTCGAATCCACCCAGGGACGGCCCACTTTTCCCCCCGCCCCTTGTTATTGTTTCTACTTCTGGCGGACAGCTTGCCAGACTGTGGCTACAGTAACCTTAAGCTGCTTGCTGTGGATGGCCATCTTGCAAAAATGTATTGAGCGTTTAGAAACTTCCTTTCCATTGCCTAGGCCAACATAAACCAAGGCACTGCTGGGAGTCGAACCCAGGGTTTCCTGTTTACAAGACAGGTGCTTTGACCAACTAAGCCACGGTGCCAGGACTCTCCCATTCCCCAGTGCCTACACTCAGGCGTAAGGCAAAAAACAAAACAAAACAAAACAAAACAAAACAAAACAAAACAAAACAAAACAAAACAAAACAAAACAAAACAAAACAAAATCTGGATGCAGGCTGCAACAAAGGAAGCACACAGAGGTGAAAACGTAAGGTTGACGGGAGCAACAAGCTCCCTGTTGCGACTGTCCAGGGGCGGCAATGGGAATTGGACGTTGGCCGTAGCGCTTGTCCTTTGGGTTCTGGTTCTTCTTTACAAACCGGCGTCTGTCCAGTTGGCTTTCCGGTTCATTACGTCCTCTGATGGCTTTACGATAAGCCTATCTTGCTAAAACTGATGGTCGACAAAGCGGAAGCACAAGCTTCGCAAGGAGCACAGAAAGCCCGCCTAAGGCACCGCTGGGATTTGAACCCAGGACCTCCTGTTTACTAGACAGGCGCTTTAACCAACTAAGCCACGGCGCCAAATCTGCTGCTGCTGCTGCTGATAGTAGAATAACAGCAGATCACGGACCGCTGTCAATCAGGTTCTTGCCTTGCCGTCCATCCATCCATCCATCTATCTATGACTCTCAATATCTAACTCTCTTGCTTGCTATCGCTCCCCCAATGGTCAGTAGCATAGTAGCATAACAGCAGATCACGGACCACTGTCAATCAGATGCTTGCCTTGCCGTCCATCCATCCATCCATCTATCTATCTATCTATGACTCTTGACATCTAACTCTCTTGCTTGCTATCGCTCCCCCAATGGTCAGTAGCATAGTAGCATAACAGCAGATCACGGACCACTGTCAATCAGATGCTTGCCTTGACGTCCATTCATCCACCCATCCATCTACCTATCTATGACTCTTGATATCTAACTCTCTTGCTTGCTATCGCTCCCCCAATGGTCAGTAGCATAGTAGCATAACAGCAGATCACGGACCACTGTCAATCAGATGCTTGCCTTGCCGTCCATCCATCCATCCATCTATCTATCTATCTATGACTCTTGATATCTAACTCTCTTGCTTGCTATCGCTCCCCCAATGGTCAGTAGCATAGTATCATAACAGCAGATCACGGACCACTGTCAATCAGATGCTTGCCTTGCCGTCCATCCATCCATCTATCTATCTATCTATCTATGACTCTTGATATCTAACTCTCTTGCTTGCTATCGCTCCCCCAATGGTCAGTAGCATTGTAGCATAACAGCAGATCACGGACCACTGTCAATCAGATGCTTGCCTTGCCGTCCATCCATACATCTATCTATCTATCTATCTATGACTCTTGATATCTAACTCTCTTGCTTGCTATCGCTCCCCCAATGGTCAGTAGCATTGTAGCATAACAGCAGATCACGGACCACTGTCAATCAGATGCTTGCCTTGCCGTCCATCCATCCATCTATCTATCTATCTATCAATGACTCTCGATATCTAACTCTCTTACTTGCTATCGCTCCCCCAATGGTCAGTAGCATAGTAGCATAACAGCAGATCACGGACCACTGTCAATCAGATGCTTGCCTTGCCGTCCATCCATCCATCCATCTATCTATCTATGACTCTTGTTATCTAACTCTCTTGCTTGCTATCGCTCCCCCAATGGTCAGTAGCATAGTAGCATAACAGCAGATCACGGAACACTGTCAATCAGATGCTTGCCTTGCCGTCCATCCATCCATCTATCTATCTATCTATCTATGACTCTCGATATCTAACTCTCTTGCTTGCTATCGCTCCCCCAATGGTCACGTATGTTGCATTCAACGACAAAGAAAATCGTGTGCTGGAAATGATTTTTGGCAACTGTGAAGGAACTGCACGACTGCAGCAACCACAACACCTCTGTCTGTCTCTGTGGCGCAATCGTTCAGCGCGTTTGGCTGTTAACCAAAAGGATGGTGGTTCGAATCCACCCAGGGACGGCCCACTTTTCCCCCCGCCCCTTGTTATTGTTTCTACTTCTGGCGGACAGCTTGCCAGACTGTGGCTACAGTAACCTTAAGCTGCTTGCTGTGGATGGCCATCTTGCAAAAATGTATTGAGCGTTTAGAAACTTCCTTTCCATTGCCTAGGCCAACATAAACCAAGGCACTGCTGGGAGTCGACCCCAGGGTTTCCTGTTTACAAGACAGGCGCTTTGACCAACTAAGCCACGGTGCCAGGACTCTCCCATTCCCCAGTGCCTACACTCAGGCGTAAGGCAAAAAACAAAACCAAACAAAACCAAACAAAACAAAACAAAACAAAACAAAACAAAACAAAATCTGGATGCAGGCTGCAACAAAGGAAGCACACAGAGGTGAAAACGTAAGGTTGACGGGAGCAACAAGCTCCCTGTTGCGACTGTCCAGGGGCGGCAATGGGAATTGGACGTTGGCCGTAGCGCTTGTCCTTTGGGTTCTAGTTCTTCTTTACAAACCGGCGTCTGTCCAGTTGGCTTTCCGGTTCATTACGTCCTCTGATGGCTTTACGATAAGCCTATCTTGCTAAAACTGATGGTCGATAAAGCGGAAGCACAAGCTTCGCAAGGAGCACAGAAAGCCCGCCTAAGGCACCGCTGGGATTTGAACCCAGGACCTCCTGTTTACTAGACAGGCGCTTTAACCAACTAAGCCACGGCGCCAAATCTGCCGCTGCTGCTGCTGATAGTAGAATAACAGCAGATCACGGACCGCTGTCAATCAGGTTCTTGCCTTGCCATCCATCCATCCATCCATCTATCTATGACTCTCAATATCTAACTCTCTTGCTTGCTATCGCTCCCCCAATGGTCAGTAGCATAGTAGCATAACAGCAGATCACGGACCACTGTCAATCAGATGCTTGCCTTGCCGTCCATCCATCCATCCATCTATCTATCTATCTATGACTCTTGACATCTAACTCTCTTGCTTGCTATCGCTCCCCCAATGGTCAGTAGCATAGTAGCATAACAGCAGATCACGGACCACTGTCAATCAGATGCTTGCCTTGACGTCCATCCATCCACCCATCCATCTACCTATCTATGACTCTTGATATCTAACTCTCTTGCTTGCTATCGCTCCCCCAATGGTCAGTAGCATAGTAGCATAACAGCAGATCACGGACCACTGTCAATCAGATGCTTGCCTTGCCGTCCATCCATCCATCCATCTATCTATCTATCTATGACTCTTGATATCTAACTCTCTTGCTTGCTATCGCTCCCCCAATGGTCAGTAGCATAGTATCATAACAGCAGATCACGGACCACTGTCAATCAGATGCTTGCCTTGCCGTCCATCCATCCATTTATCTATCTATCTATCTATGACTCTTGATATCTAACTCTCTTGCTTGCTATCGCTCCCCCAATGGTCAGTAGCATTGTAGCATAACAGCAGATCACGGACCACTGTCAATCAGATGCTTGCCTTGCCGTCCATCCATCCATCTATCTATCTATCTATCTATGACTCTTGATATCTAACTCTCTTACTTGCTTTCGCTCACCCAATGGTCAGTAGCATAGTAGCATAACAGCAGATCACGGACCACTGTCAATCAGATGCTTGCCTTGCCGTCCATCCATCCATCTATCTATCTATCTATCTATCTATGACTCTCGATATCTAACTCTCTTGCTTGCTATCGCTCCCCCAATGGTCACGTATGTTGCATTCAACGACAAAGAAAATCGTGTGCTGGAAATGATTTTTGGCAACTGTGAAGGAACTGCACGACTGCAGCAACCACAACACCTCTGTCTGTCTCTGTGGCGCAATCGGTCAGCGCGTTTGGCTGTTAACCAAAAGGATGGTGGTTCGAATCCACCCAGGGACGGCCCACTTTTCCCCCCGCCCCTTGTTATTGTTTCTACTTCTGGCGGACAGCTTGCCAGACTGTGGCTACAGTAACCTTAAGCTGCTTGCTGTGGATGGCCATCTTGCAAAAATGTATTGAGCGTTTAGAAACTTCCTTTCCATTGCCTAGGCCAACATAAACCAAGGCACTGCTGGGAGTCGAACCCAGGGTTTCCTGTTTACAAGACAGGTGCTTTGACCAACTAAGCCACGGTGCCAGGACTCTCCCATTCCCCAGTGCCTACACTCAGGCGTAAGGCAAAAAACAAAACAAAACAAAACAAAACAAAACAAAACAAAACAAAACAAAACAAAACAAAACAAAACAAAACAAAACAAAACAAAACAAAACAAAACAAAACAAAACAAAACAAAATCTGGATGCAGGCTGCAACAAAGGAAGCACACAGAGGTGAAAACGTAAGGTTGACGGGAGCAACAAGCTCCCTGTTGCGACTGTCCAGGGGCGGCAATGGGAATTGGACGTTGGCCGTAGCGCTTGTCCTTTGGGTTCTGGTTCTTCTTTACAAACCGGCGTCTGTCCAGTTGGCTTTCCGGTTCATTACGTCCTCTGATGGCTTTACGATAAGCCTATCTTGCTAAAACTGATGGTCGACAAAGCGGAAGCACAAGCTTCGCAAGGAGCACAGAAAGCCCGCCTAAGGCACCGCTGGGATTTGAACCCAGGACCTCCTGTTTACTAGACAGGCGCTTTAACCAACTAAGCCACGGCGCCAAATCTGCTGCTGCTGCTGCTGATAGTAGAATAACAGCAGATCACGGACCGCTGTCAATCAGGTTCTTGCCTTGCCGTCCATCCATCCATCCATCTATCTATGACTCTCAATATCTAACTCTCTTGCTTGCTATCGCTCCCCCAATGGTCAGTAGCATAGTAGCATAACAGCAGATCACGGACCACTGTCAATCAGATGCTTGCCTTGCCGTCCATCCATCCATCCATCTATCTATCTATCTATGACTCTTGACATCTAACTCTCTTGCTTGCTATCGCTCCCCCAATGGTCAGTAGCATAGTAGCATAACAGCAGATCACGGACCACTGTCAATCAGATGCTTGCCTTGACGTCCATTCATCCACCCATCCATCTACCTATCTATGACTCTTGATATCTAACTCTCTTGCTTGCTATCGCTCCCCCAATGGTCAGTAGCATAGTAGCATAACAGCAGATCACGGACCACTGTCAATCAGATGCTTGCCTTGCCGTCCATCCATCCATCCATCTATCTATCTATCTATGACTCTTGATATCTAACTCTCTTGCTTGCTATCGCTCCCCCAATGGTCAGTAGCATAGTATCATAACAGCAGATCACGGACCACTGTCAATCAGATGCTTGCCTTGCCGTCCATCCATCCATCTATCTATCTATCTATCTATGACTCTTGATATCTAACTCTCTTGCTTGCTATCGCTCCCCCAATGGTCAGTAGCATTGTAGCATAACAGCAGATCACGGACCACTGTCAATCAGATGCTTGCCTTGCCGTCCATCCATACATCTATCTATCTATCTATCTATGACTCTTGATATCTAACTCTCTTGCTTGCTATCGCTCCCCCAATGGTCAGTAGCATTGTAGCATAACAGCAGATCACGGACCACTGTCAATCAGATGCTTGCCTTGCCGTCCATCCATCCATCTATCTATCTATCTATCAATGACTCTCGATATCTAACTCTCTTACTTGCTATCGCTCCCCCAATGGTCAGTAGCATAGTAGCATAACAGCAGATCACGGACCACTGTCAATCAGATGCTTGCCTTGCCGTCCATCCATCCATCCATCTATCTATCTATGACTCTTGTTATCTAACTCTCTTGCTTGCTATCGCTCCCCCAATGGTCAGTAGCATAGTAGCATAACAGCAGATCACGGAACACTGTCAATCAGATGCTTGCCTTGCCGTCCATCCATCCATCTATCTATCTATCTATCTATGACTCTCGATATCTAACTCTCTTGCTTGCTATCGCTCCCCCAATGGTCACGTATGTTGCATTCAACGACAAAGAAAATCGTGTGCTGGAAATGATTTTTGGCAACTGTGAAGGAACTGCACGACTGCAGCAACCACAACACCTCTGTCTGTCTCTGTGGCGCAATCGTTCAGCGTGTTTGGCTGTTAACCAAAAGGATGGTGGTTCGAATCCACCCAGGGACGGCCCACTTTTCCCCCCGCCCCTTGTTATTGTTTCTACTTCTGGCGGACAGCTTGCCAGACTGTGGCTACAGTAACCTTAAGCTGCTTGCTGTGGATGGCCATCTTGCAAAAATGTATTGAGCGTTTAGAAACTTCCTTTCCATTGCCTAGGCCAACATAAACCAAGGCACTGCTGGGAGTCGACCCCAGGGTTTCCTGTTTACAAGACAGGCGCTTTGACCAACTAAGCCACGGTGCCAGGACTCTCCCATTCCCCAGTGCCTACACTCAGGCGTAAGGCAAAAAACAAAACCAAACAAAACCAAACAAAACAAAACAAAACAAAACAAAACAAAACAAAACAAAATCTGGATGCAGGCTGCAACAAAGGAAGCACACAGAGGTGAAAACGTAAGGTTGACGGGAGCAACAAGCTCCCTGTTGCGACTGTCCAGGGGCGGCAATGGGAATTGGACGTTGGCCGTAGCGCTTGTCCTTTGGGTTCTAGTTCTTCTTTACAAACCGGCGTCTGTCCAGTTGGCTTTCCGGTTCATTACGTCCTCTGATGGCTTTACGATAAGCCTATCTTGCTAAAACTGATGGTCGATAAAGCGGAAGCACAAGCTTCGCAAGGAGCACAGAAAGCCCGCCTAAGGCACCGCTGGGATTTGAACCCAGGACCTCCTGTTTACTAGACAGGCGCTTTAACCAACTAAGCCACGGCGCCAAATCTGCCGCTGCTGCTGCTGATAGTAGAATAACAGCAGATCACGGACCGCTGTCAATCAGGTTCTTGCCTTGCCATCCATCCATCCATCCATCTATCTATGACTCTCAATATCTAACTCTCTTGCTTGCTATCGCTCCCCCAATGGTCAGTAGCATAGTAGCATAACAGCAGATCACGGACCACTGTCAATCAGATGCTTGCCTTGCCGTCCATCCATCCATCCATCTATCTATCTATCTATGACTCTTGACATCTAACTCTCTTGCTTGCTATCGCTCCCCCAATGGTCAGTAGCATAGTAGCATAACAGCAGATCACGGACCACTGTCAATCAGATGCTTGCCTTGACGTCCATCCATCCACCCATCCATCTACCTATCTATGACTCTTGATATCTAACTCTCTTGCTTGCTATCGCTCCCCCAATGGTCAGTAGCATAGTAGCATAACAGCAGATCACGGACCACTGTCAATCAGATGCTTGCCTTGCCGTCCATCCATCCATCCATCTATCTATCTATCTATGACTCTTGATATCTAACTCTCTTGCTTGCTATCGCTCCCCCAATGGTCAGTAGCATAGTATCATAACAGCAGATCACGGACCACTGTCAATCAGATGCTTGCCTTGCCGTCCATCCATCCATTTATCTATCTATCTATCTATGACTCTTGATATCTAACTCTCTTGCTTGCTATCGCTCCCCCAATGGTCAGTAGCATTGTAGCATAACAGCAGATCACGGACCACTGTCAATCAGATGCTTGCCTTGCCGTCCATCCATACATCTATCTATCTATCTATCTATGACTCTTGATATCTAACTCTCTTGCTTGCTATCGCTCCCCCAATGGTCAGTAGCATTGTAGCATAACAGCAGATCACGGACCACTGTCAATCAGATGCTTGCCTTGCCGTCCATCCATCCATCTATCTATCTATCTATCAATGACTCTCGATATCTAATTCTCTTACTTGCTATCGCTCCCCCAATGGTCAGTAGCATAGTAGCATAACAGCAGATCACGGACCACTGTCAATCAGATGCTTGCCTTGCCGTCCATCCATCCATCCATCTATCTATCTATGACTCTTGTTATCTAACTCTCTTGCTTGCTATCGCTCCCCCAATGGTCAGTAGCATAGTAGCATAACAGCAGATCACGGAACACTGTCAATCAGATGCTTGCCTTGCCGTCCATCCATCCATCTATCTATCTATCTATCTATGACTCTCGATATCTAACTCTCTTGCTTGCTATCGCTCCCCCAATGGTCACGTATGTTGCATTCAACGACAAAGAAAATCGTGTGCTGGAAATGATTTTTGGCAACTGTGAAGGAACTGCACGACTGCAGCAACCACAACACCTCTGTCTGTCTCTGTGGCGCAATCGTTCAGCGCGTTTGGCTGTTAACCAAAAGGATGGTGGTTCGAATCCACCCAGGGACGGCCCACTTTTCCCCCCGCCCCTTGTTATTGTTTCTACTTCTGGCGGACAGCTTGCCAGACTGTGGCTACAGTAACCTTAAGCTGCTTGCTGTGGACGGCCATCTTGCAAAAATGTATTGAGCGTTTAGAAACTTCCTTTCCATTGCCTAGGCCAACATAAACCAAGGCACTGCTGGGAGTCGACCCCAGGGTTTCCTGTTTACAAGACAGGCGCTTTGACCAACTAAGCCACGGTGCCAGGACTCTCCCATTCCCCAGTGCCTACACTCAGGCGTAAGGCAAAAAACAAAACCAAACAAAACCAAACAAAACAAAACAAAACAAAACAAAATCTGGATGCAGGCTGCAACAAAGGAAGCACACAGAGGTGAAAACGTAAGGTTGACGGGAGCAACAAGCTCCCTGTTGCGACTGTCCAGGGGCGGCAATGGGAATTGGACGTTGGCCGTAGCGCTTGTCCTTTGGGTTCTGGTTCTTCTTTACAAACCGGCGTCTGTCCAGTTGGCTTTCCGGTTCATTACGTCCTCTGATGGCTTTACGATAAGCCTATCTTGCTAAAACTGATGGTCGACAAAGCGGAAGCACAAGCTTCGCAAGGAGCACAGAAAGCCCGCCTAAGGCACCGCTGGGATTTGAACCCAGGACCTCCTGTTTACTAGACAGGCGCTTTAACCAACTAAGCCACGGCGCCAAATCTGCCGCTGCTGCTGCTGATAGTAGAATAACAGCAGATCACGGACCGCTGTCAATCAAGTTCTTGCCTTGCCATCCATCCATCCATCCATCTATCTATGACTCTCAATATCTAACTCTCTTGCTTGCTATCGCTCCCCCAATGGTCAGTAGCATAGTAGCATAACAGCAGATCACGGACCACTGTCAATCAGATGCTTGCCTTGCCGTCCATCCATCCATCCATCTATCTATCTATCTATGACTCTTGACATCTAACTCTCTTTCTTGCTATCACTCCCCCAATGGTCAGTAGCAAAGTAGCATAACAGCAGATCACGGACCACTGTCAATCAGATGCTTGCCTTGCCGTCCATCCATCCATCTATCTATCTATCTATCTATGACTCTTGATATCTAACTCTCTTGCTTGCTATCGCTCCCCCAATGGTCAGTAGCATAGTAGCATAACAGCAGATCACGGACCACTGTCAATCAGATGTTTGCCTTGCCGTCCATCCATCCATCTATCTATCTATCTATCTATGACTCTCGATATCTAACTCTCTTGCTTGCTATCGCTCCCCCAATGGTCAGTAGCATAGTAGCATAACAGCAGATCACGGACCACTGTCAATCAGATGCTTGCCTTGCCGTCCATCCATCCATCCATCTATCTATCAATCTATCAATGACTCTCGATATCTAACTCTCTTACTTGCTATCGCTCCCCCAATGGTCAGTAGCATAGTAGCATAACAGCAGATCACGGACCACTGTCACTCAGATGCTTGCCTTGCCGTCCATCCATCCATCTATCTATCTATCTATCTATGACTCTTGATATCTAACTCTCTTGCTTGCTATCGCTCCCCCAATGGTCAGTAGCATAGTAGCATAACAGCAGATCACGGACCACTGTCACTCAGATGCTTGCCTTGCCGTCCATCCATCCATCCATCTATCTATCTATCTATCAATGACTCTCGATATCTAACTCTCTTGCTTGCTATCGCTCCCCCAATGGTCAGTAGCATAGTAGCATAACAGCAGATCACGGACCACTGTCAATCAGATGCTTGCCTTGCCGTCCATCCATCCATCTATCTATCTATCTATCTATGACTCTTGATATCTAACTCTCTTGCTTGCTATCGCCCCCCCAATGGTCAGTAGCATAGTAGCATAACAGCAGATCGCGGACCACTGTCAATCAGATGCTTGCCTTGCCGTCCATCCATCCATCTATCTATCTATCTATCTATCTATGACTCTCGATATCTAACTCTCTTGCTTGCTATCGCTCCCCCAATGGTCAGTAGCATAGTAGCATAACAGCAGATCACGGACCACTGTCAATCAGATGCTTGCCTTGCCGTCCATCCATCCATCTATCTATCTATCTATCTATGACTCTCGATATCTAACTCTCTTGCTTGCTATCACTCCCCCAATGGTCAGTAGCATAGTAGCATAACAGCAGATCACGGACCACTGTCAATCAGATGCTTGCCTTGCCGTCCATCCATCCATCCATCTATCTATCTATCTATCAATGACTCTCGATATCTAACTCTCTTGCTTGCTATCGCTCCCCCAATGGTCAGTAGCATAGTAGCATAACAGCAGATCACGGACCACTGTCAATCAGATGCTTGCCTTGCCGTCCATCCATCCATCTATCTATCTATCTATCTATGACTCTTGATATCTAACTCACTTGCTTGCTATCGCTCCCCCAATGGTCAGTAGCATTGTAGCATAACAGCAGATCACGGACCACTGTCAATCAGATGCTTGCCTTGCCGTCCATCCATCCATCTATCTATCTATCTATCTATGACTCTTGATATCTAACTCTCTTGCTTGCTATCGCCCCCCCAATGGTCAGTAGCATAGTAGCATAACAGCAGATCACGGACCACTGTCAATCAGATGCTTGCCTTGCCGTCCATCCATCCATCCATCTATCTATCTAACTATCTATGACTCTCGATATCTAACTCTCTTGCTTGCTATCGCTCCCCCAATGGTCAGTAGCATAGTAGCATAACAGCAGATCACGGACCACTGTCAATCAGATGCTTGCCTTGCCGTCCATCCATCCATCCATCTATCTGTCTATCTATCTATCTATGACTCTCGATATCTAACTCTCTTGCTTGCTATCGCTACCCCAATGGTCAGTAGCATAGTAGCATAACAGCAGATCACGGACCACTGTCAATCAGATGCTTGCCTTGCCGTCCATCCATCCATCTATCTATCTATCTATCTATGACTCTCGATATCTAACTCTCTTGCTTGCTATCACTCCCCCAATGGTCAGTAGCATAGTAGCATAACAGCAGATCACGGACCACTGTCAATCAGATGCTTGCCTTGCCGTCCATCCATCCATCCATCTATCTATCTATCTATCAATGACTCTCGATATCTAACTCTCTTGCTTGCTATCGCTCCCCCAATGGTCAGTAGCATAGTAGCATAACAGCAGATCACGGACCACTGTCAATCAGATGCTTGCCTTGCCGTCCATCCATCCATCTATCTATCTATCTATCTATCTATCTATCTATCTATCTATCTATCTATGACTCTTGATATCTAACTCACTTGCTTGCTATCGCTCCCCCAATGGTCAGTAGCATTGTAGCATAACAGCAGATCACGGACCACTGTCAATCAGATGCTTGCCTTGCCGTCCATCCATCCATCTATCTATCTATCTATCTATGACTCTTGATATCTAACTCTCTTGCTTGCTATCGCCCCCCCAATGGTCAGTAGCATAGTAGCATAACAGCAGATCACGGACCACTGTCAATCAGATGCTTGCCTTGCCGTCCATCCATCCATCCATCTATCTATCTATCTATCTATCTATGACTCTCGATATCTAACTCTCTTGCTTGCTATTGCTACCCCAATGGTCAGTAGCATAGTAGCATAACAGCAGATCACGGACCACTGTCAATCAGATGCTTGCCTTGCCGTCCATCCATCCATCCATCTATCTATCTATCTATCTATCTATGACTCTCGATATCTAACTCTCTTGCTTGCTATCGCTCCCCCAATGGTCAGTAGCATAGTAGCATAACAGCAGATCACGGACCACTGTCAATCAGATGCTTGCCTTGCCGTCCATCCATCCATCCATCTATCTATCAATCTATCAATGACTCTCGATATCTAACTCTCTTACTTGCTATCGCTCCCCCAATGGTCAGTAGCATAGTAGCATAACAGCAGATCACGGACCACTGTCAATCAGATGCTTGCCTTGCCGTCCATCCATCCATCCATCTATCTATCTATCTATCAATGACTCTCGATATCTAACTCTCTTACTTGCTATCGCTCCCCCAATGGTCAGTAGCATAGTAGCATAACAGCAGATCACGGACCACTGTCAATCAGATGCTTGCCTTGCCGTCCATCCATCCATCTATCTATCTATCTATCTATGACTCTTGATATCTAACTCTCTTGCTTGCTATCGCTCCCCCAATGGTCAGTAGCATAGTAGCATAACAGCAGATCACGGACCACTGTCACTCAGATGCTTGCCTTGCCGTCCATCCATCCATCCATCTATCTATCTATCTATCAATGACTCTCGATATCTAACTCTCTTGCTTGCTATCGCTCCCCCAATGGTCAGTAGCATAGTAGCATAACAGCAGATCACGGACCACTGTCAATCAGATGCTTGCCTTGCCGTCCATCCATCCATCTATCTATCTATCTATCTATGACTCTTGATATCTAACTCTCTTGCTTGCTATCGATCCCCCAATGGTCAGAAGCATTGTAGCATAACAGCAGATCACGGACCACTGTCAATCAGATGCTTGCCTTGCCGTCCATCCATCCATCCATCCATCTATCTATCTATCCATCAATGACTCTCGATATCTAACTCTCTTACTTGCTATCGCTTTCCCAATGGTCAGTAGCATAGTAGCATAACAGCAGATCACGGACCACTGTCAATCAGATGCTTGCCTTGCCGTCCATCCATCCATCTATCTATCTATCTATCTATGACTCTTGATATCTAACTCTCTTGCTTGCTATCGCTCCCCCAATGGTCAGTAGCATAGTAGCATAACAGCAGATCACGGACCACTGTCACTCAGATGCTTGCCTTGCCGTCCATCCATCCATCCATCTATCTATCTATCTATCAATGACTCTCGATATCTAACTCTCTTGCTTGCTATCGCTCCCCCAATGGTCAGTAGCATAGTAGCATAACAGCAGATCACGGACCACTGTCAATCAGATGCTTGCCTTGCCGTCCATCCATCCATCTATCTATCTATCTATCTATGACTCTTGATATCTAACTCTCTTGCTTGCTATCGCCCCCCCAATGGTCAGTAGCATAGTAGCATAACAGCAGATCACGGACCACTGTCAATCAGATGCTTGCCTTGCCGTCCATCCATCCATCTATCTATCTATCTATCTATCTATGACTCTCGATATCTAACTCTCTTGCTTGCTATCGCTCCCCCAATGGTCAGTAGCATAGTAGCATAACAGCAGATCACGGACCACTGTCAATCAGATGCTTGCCTTGCCGTCCATCCATCCATCTATCTATCTATCTATCTATCTATGACTCTCGATATCTAACTCTCTTGCTTGCTATCACTCCCCCAATGGTCAGTAGCATAGTAGCATAACAGCAGATCACGGACCACTGTCAATCAGATGCTTGCCTTGCTGTCCATCCATCCATCCATCTATCTATCTATCTATCAATGACTCTCGATATCTAACTCTCTTGCTTGCTATCGCTCCCCCAATGGTCAGTAGCATAGTAGCATAACAGCAGATCACGGACCACTGTCAATCAGATGCTTGCCTTGCCGTCCATCCATCCATCTATCTATCTATCTATCTATGACTCTTGATATCTAACTCACTTGCTTGCTATCGCTCCCCCAATGGTCAGTAGCATTGTAGCATAACAGCAGATCACGGACCACTGTCAATCAGATGCTTGCCTTGCCGTCCATCCATCCATCCATCCATCTATCTATCTATCCATCAATGACTCTCGATATCTAACTCTCTTACTTGCTATCGCTCCCCCAATGGTCAGTAGCATAGTAGCATAACAGCAGATCACGGACCACTGTCAATCAGATGCTTTCCTTGCCGTCCATCCATCCATCTATCTATCTATCTATCTATGACTCTTGATATCTAACTCTCTTGCTTGCTATCGCTCCCCCAATGGTCAGTAGCATAGTAGCATAACAGCAGATCACGGACCACTGTCACTCAGATGCTTGCCTTGCCGTCCATCCATCCATCCATCTATCTATCTATCTATCAATGACTCTCGATATCTAACTCTCTTGCTTGCTATCGCTCCCCCAATGGTCAGTAGCATAGTAGCATAACAGCAGATCACGGACCACTGTCAATCAGATGCTTGCCTTGCCGTCCATCCATCCATCTATCTATCTATCTATCTATGACTCTTGATATCTAACTCTCTTGCTTGCTATCGCCCCCCCAATGGTCAGTAGCATAGTAGCATAACAGCAGATCACGGACCACTGTCAATCAGATGCTTGCCTTGCCGTCCATCCATCCATCTATCTATCTATCTATCTATCTATGACTCTCGATATCTAACTCTCTTGCTTGCTATCGCTCCCCCAATGGTCAGTAGCATAGTAGCATAACAGCAGATCACGGACCACTGTCAATCAGATGCTTGCCTTGCCGTCCATCCATCCATCTATCTATCTATCTATCTATCTATGACTCTCGATATCTAACTCTCTTGCTTGCTATCACTCCCCCAATGGTCAGTAGCATAGTAGCATAACAGCAGATCACGGACCACTGTCAATCAGATGCTTGCCTTGCCGTCCATCCATCCATCCATCTATCTATCTATCTATCAATGACTCTCGATATCTAACTCTCTTGCTTGCTATCGCTCCCCCAATGGTCAGTAGCATAGTAGCATAACAGCAGATCACGGACCACTGTCAATCAGATGCTTGCCTTGCCGTCCATCCATCCATCTATCTATCTATCTATCTATGACTCTTGATATCTAACTCTCTTGCTTGCTATCGCTCCCCCAATGGTCAGTAGCATAGTAGCATAACAGCAGATCACGGACCACTGTCACTCAGATGCTTGCCTTGCCGTCCATCCATCCATCCATCTATCTATCTATCTATCAATGACTCTCGATATCTAACTCTCTTGCTTGCTATCGCTCCCCCAATGGTCAGTAGCATAGTAGCATAACAGCAGATCACGGACCACTGTCAATCAGATGCTTGCCTTGCCGTCCATCCATCCATCTATCTATCTATCTATCTATGACTCTTGATATCTAACTCTCTTGCTTGCTATCGATCCCCCAATGGTCAGTAGCATTGTAGCATAACAGCAGATCACGGACCACTGTCAATCAGATGCTTGCCTTGCCGTCCATCCATCCATCCATCCATCTATCTATCTATCCATCAATGACTCTCGATATCTAACTCTCTTACTTGCTATCGCTCCCCCAATGGTCAGTAGCATAGTAGCATAACAGCAGATCACGGACCACTGTCAATCAGATGCTTGCCTTGCCGTCCATCCATCCATCTATCTATCTATCTATCTATGACTCTTGATATCTAACTCTCTTGCTTGCTATCGCTCCCCCAATGGTCAGTAGCATAGTAGCATAACAGCAGATCACGGACCACTGTCACTCAGATGCTTGCCTTGCCGTCCATCCATCCATCCATCTATCTATCTATCTATCAATGACTCTCGATATCTAACTCTCTTGCTTGCTATCGCTCCCCCAATGGTCAGTAGCATAGTAGCATAACAGCAGATCACGGACCACTGTCAATCAGATGCTTGCCTTGCCGTCCATCCATCCATCTATCTATCTATCTATCTATGACTCTTGATATCTAACTCTCTTGCTTGCTATCGCCCCCCCAATGGTCAGTAGCATAGTAGCATAACAGCAGATCACGGACCACTGTCAATCAGATGCTTGCCTTGCCGTCCATCCATCCATCTATCTATCTATCTATCTATCTATGACTCTCGATATCTAACTCTCTTGCTTGCTATCGCTCCCCCAATGGTCAGTAGCATAGTAGCATAACAGCAGATCACGGACCACTGTCAATCAGATGCTTGCCTTGCCGTCCATCCATCCATCTATCTATCTATCTATCTATCTATGACTCTCGATATCTAACTCTCTTGCTTGCTATCACTCCCCCAATGGTCAGTAGCATAGTAGCATAACAGCAGATCACGGACCACTGTCAATCAGATGCTTGCCTTGCCGTCCATCCATCCATCCATCTATCTATCTATCTATGACTCTCGATATCTAACTCTCTTGCTTGCTATCGCTCCCCCAATGGTCAGTAGCATAGTAGCATAACAGCAGATCATGGACCACTGTCAATCAGATGCTTGCCTTGCCGTCCATCCATCCATCTATCTATCTATCTATCTATGACTCTTGATATCTAACTCTCTTGCTTGCTATCGCTCCCCCAATGGTCAGTAGCATAGTAGCATAACAGCAGATCACGGACCACTGTCACTCAGATGCTTGCCTTGCCGTCCATCCATCCATCCATCTATCTATCTATCTATCAATGACTCTCGATATCTAACTCTCTTGCTTGCTATCGCTCCCCCAATGGTCAGTAGCATAGTAGCATAATAGCAGATCACGGACCACTGTCAATCAGATGCTTGCCTTGCCGTCCATCCATCCATCTATCTATCTATCTATCTATGACTCTTGATATCTAACTCTCTTGCTTGCTATCGATCCCCCAATGGTCAGTAGCATTGTAGCATAACAGCAGATCACGGACCACTGTCAATCAGATGCTTGCCTTGCCGTCCATCCATCCATCCATCCATCTATCTATCTATCCATCAATGACTCTCGATATCTAACTCTCTTACTTGCTATCGCTCCCCCAATGGTCAGTAGCATAGTAGCATAACAGCAGATCACGGACAACTGTCAATCAGATGCTTGCCTTGCCGTCCATCCATCCATCTATCTATCTATCTATCTATGACTCTTGATATCTAACTCTCTTGCTTGCTATCGCTCCCCCAATGGTCAGTAGCATAGTAGCATAACAGCAGATCACGGACCACTGTCACTCAGATGCTTGCCTTGCCGTCCATCCATCCATCCATCTATCTATCTATCTATCAATGACTCTCGATATCTAACTCTCTTGCTTGCTATCGCTCCCCCAATGGTCAGTAGCATAGTAGCATAACAGCAGATCACGGACCACTGTCAATCAGATGCTTGCCTTGCCGTCCATCCATCCATCTATCTATCTATCTATCTATGACTCTTGATATCTAACTCTCTTGCTTGCTATCGCCCCCCCAATGGTCAGTAGCATAGTAGCATAACAGCAGATCACGGACCACTGTCAATCAGATGCTTGCCTTGCCGTCCATCCATCCATCTATCTATCTATCTATCTATCTATGACTCTCGATATCTAACTCTCTTGCTTGCTATCGCTCCCCCAATGGTCAGTAGCATAGTAGCATAACAGCAGATCACGGACCACTGTCAATCAGATGCTTGCCTTGCCGTCCATCCATCCATCTATCTATCTATCTATCTATGACTCTCGATATCTAACTCTCTTGCTTGCTATCACTCCCCCAATGGTCAGTAGCATAGTAGCATAACAGCAGATCACGGACCACTGTCAATCAGATGCTTGCCTTGCCGTCCATCCATCCATCCATCTATCTATCTATCTTTCAATGACTCTCGATATCTAACTCTCTTGCTTGCTATCGCTCCCCCAATGGTCAGTAGCATAGTAGCATAACAGCAGATCACGGACCACTGTCACTCAGATGCTTGCCTTGCCGTCCATCCATCCATCCATCTATCTATCTATCTATGACTCTCGATATCTAACTCTCTTGCTTGCTATCACTCCCCCAATGGTCAGTAGCATAGTAGCATAACAGCAGATCACGGACCACTGTCAATCAGATGCTTGCCTTGCCGTCCATCCATCCATCCATCTATCTATCTATCTTTCAATGACTCTCGATATCTAACTCTCTTGCTTGCTATCGCTCCCCCAATGGTCAGTAGCATAGTAGCATAACAGCAGATCACGGACCACTGTCAATCAGATGCTTGCCTTGCCGTCCATCCATCCATCTATCTATCTATCTATCTATGACTCTTGATATCTAACTCTCTTGCTTGCTATCGATCCCCCAATGGTCAGTAGCATTGTAGCATAACAGCAGATCACGGACCACTGTCAATCAGATGCTTGCCTTGCAGTCCATCCATCCATCCATCCATCTATCTATCTATCCATCAATGACTCTCGATATCTAACTCTCTTACTTGCTATCGCTCCCCCAATGGTCAGTAGCATAGTAGCATAACAGCAGATCACGGACCACTGTCAATCAGATGCTTGCCTTGCCGTCCATCCATCCATCTATCTATCTATCTATCTATGACTCTTGATATCTAACTCTCTTGCTTGCTATCGCTCCCCCAATGGTCAGTAGCATAGTAGCATAACAGCAGATCACGGACCACTGTCACTCAGATGCTTGCCTTGCCGTCCATCCATCCATCCATCTATCTATCTATCTATCAATGACTCTCGATATCTAACTCTCTTGCTTGCTATCGCTCCCCCAATGGTCAGTAGCATAGTAGCATAACAGCAGATCACGGACCACTGTCAATCAGATGCTTGCCTTGCCGTCCATCCATCCATCTATCTATCTATCTATCTATGACTCTTGATATCTAACTCTCTTGCTTGCTATCGCCCCCCCAATGGTCAGTAGCATAGTAGCATAACAGCAGATCACGGACCACTGTCAATCAGATGCTTGCCTTGCCGTCCATCCATCCATCTATCTATCTATCTATCTATGACTCTCGATATCTAACTCTCTTGCTTGCTATCACTCCCCCAATGGTCAGTAGCATAGTAGCATAACAGCAGATCACGGACCACTGTCAATCAGATGCTTGCCTTGCCGTCCATCCATCCATCCATCTATCTATCTATCTATCAATGACTCTCGATATCTAACTCTCTTGCTTGCTATCGCTACCCCAATGGTCAGTAGCATAGTAGCATAACAGCAGATCACGGACCACTGTCAATCAGATGCTTGCCTTGCCGTCCATCCATCCATCTATCTATCTATCTATCTATGACTCTTGATATCTAACTCACTTGCTTGCTATCGCTCCCCCAATGGTCAGTAGCATTGTAGCATAACAGCAGATCACGGACCACTGTCAATCAGATGCTTGCCTTGCCGTCCATCCATCCATCCATCCATCTATCTATCTATCCATCAATGACTCTCGATATCTAACTCTCTTACTTGCTATCGCTCCCCCAATGGTCAGTAGCATAGTAGCATAACAGCAGATCACGGACCACTGTCAATCAGATGCTTGCCTTGCCGTCCATCCATCCATCTATCTATCTATCTATCTATGACTCTTGATATCTAACTCTCTTGCTTGCTATCGCTCCCCCAATGGTCAGTAGCATAGTAGCATAACAGCAGATCACGGACCACTGTCACTCAGATGCTTGCCTTGCCGTCCATCCATCCATCCATCTATCTATCTATCTATCAATGACTCTCGATATCTAACTCTCTTGCTTGCTATCGCTCCCCCAATGGTCAGTAGCATAGTAGCATAACAGCAGATCACGGACCACTGTCAATCAGATGCTTGCCTTGCCGTCCATCCATCCATCTATCTATCTATCTATCTATGACTCTTGATATCTAACTCTCTTGCTTGCTATCGCCCCCCCAATGGTCAGTAGCATAGTAGCATAACAGCAGATCACGGACCACTGTCAATCAGATGCTTGCCTTGCCGTCCATCCATCCATCTATCTATCTATCTATCTATCTATGACTCTCGATATCTAACTCTCTTGCTTGCTATCGCTCCCCCAATGGTCAGTAGCATAGTAGCATAACAGCAGATCACGGACCACTGTCAATCAGATGCTTGCCTTGCCGTCCATCCATCCATCTATCTATCTATCTATCTATGACTCTCGATATCTAACTCTCTTGCTTGCTATCACTCCCCCAATGGTCAGTAGCATAGTAGCATAACAGCAGATCACGGACCACTGTCAATCAGATGCTTGCCTTGCCGTCCATCCATCCATCCATCTATCTATCTATCTATCAATGACTCTCGATATCTAACTCTCTTGCTTGCTATCGCTCCCCCAATGGTCAGTAGCATAGTAGCATAACAGCAGATCACGGACCACTGTCAATCAGATGCTTGCCTTGCCGTCCATCCATCCATCTATCTATCTATCTATCTATGACTCTTGATATCTAACTCACTTGCTTGCTATCGCTCCCCCAATGGTCAGTAGCATTGTAGCATAACAGCAGATCACGGACCACTGTCAATCAGATGCTTGCCTTGCCGTCCATCCATCCATCCATCCATCTATCTATCTATCTATCAATGACTCTCGATATCTAACTCTCTTACTTGCTATCGCTCCCCCAATGGTCAGTAGCATAGTAGCATAACAGCAGATCACGGACCACTGTCAATCAGATGCTTGCCTTGCCGTCCATCCATCCATCTATCTATCTATCTATCTATGACTCTTGATATCTAACTCACTTGCTTGCTATCGCTCCCCCAATGGTCAGTAGCATTGTAGCATAACAGCAGATCACGGACCACTGTCAATCAGATGCTTGCCTTGCCGTCCATCCATCCATCCATCCATCTATCTATCTATCCATCAATGACTCTCGATATCTAACTCTCTTACTTGCTATCGCTCCCCCAATGGTCAGTAGCATAGTAGCATAACAGCAGATCACGGACCACTGTCAATCAGATGCTTGCCTTGCCGTCCATCCATCCATCTATCTATCTATCTATCTATGACTCTTGATATCTAACTCTCTTGCTTGCTATCGCTCCCCCAATGGTCAGTAGCATAGTAGCATAACAGCAGATCACGGACCACTGTCACTCAGATGCTTGCCTTGCCGTCCATCCATCCATCCATCTATCTATCTATCTATCTATGACTCTTGATATCTAACTCTCTTGCTTGCTATCGATCCCCCAATGGTCAGTAGCATTGTAGCATAACAGCAGATCACGGACCACTGTCAATCAGATGCTTGCCTTGCCGTCCATCCATCCATCCATCCATCTATCTATCTATCCATCAATGACTCTCGATATCTAACTCTCTTACTTGCTATCGCTCCCCCAATGGTCAGCAGCATAGTAGCATAACAGCAGATCACGGACCACTGTCAATCAGATGCTTGCCTTGCCGTCCATCCATCCATCTATCTATCTATCTATCTATGACTCTTGATATCTAACTCTCTTGCTTGCTATCGCTCCCCCAATGGTCAGTAGCATAGTAGCATAACAGCAGATCACGGACCACTGTCACTCAGATGCTTGCCTTGCCGTCCATCCATCCATCCATCTATCTATCTATCTATCAATGACTCTCGATATCTAACTCTCTTGCTTGCTATCGCTCCCCCAATGGTCAGTAGCATAGTAGCATAACAGCAGATCACGGACCACTGTCAATCAGATGCTTGCCTTGCCGTCCATCCATCCATCTATCTATCTATCTATCTATGACTCTTGATATCTAACTCTCTTGCTTGCTATCGCCCCCCCAATGGTCAGTAGCATAGTAGCATAACAGCAGATCACGGACCACTGTCAATCAGATGCTTGCCTTGCCGTCCATCCATCCATCTATCTATCTATCTATCTATCTATGACTCTCGATATCTAACTCTCTTGCTTGCTATCGCTCCCCCAATGGTCAGTAGCATAGTAGCATAACAGCAGATCACGGACCACTGTCAATCAGATGCTTGCCTTGCCGTCCATCCATCCATCTATCTATCTATCTATCTATGACTCTCGATATCTAACTCTCTTGCTTGCTATCACTCCCCCAATGGTCAGTAGCATAGTAGCATAACAGCAGATCACGGACCACTGTCAATCAGATGCTTGCCTTGCCGTCCATCCATCCATCCATCTATCTATCTATCTATCAATGACTCTCGATATCTAACTCTCTTGCTTGCTATCGCTCCCCCAATGGTCAGTAGCATAGTAGCATAACAGCAGATCACGGACCACTGTCAATCAGATGCTTGCCTTGCCGTCCATCCATCCATCTATCTATCTATCTATCTATGACTCTTGATATCTAACTCACTTGCTTGCTATCGCTCCCCCAATGGTCAGTAGCATTGTAGCATAACAGCAGATCACGGACCACTGTCAATCAGATGCTTGCCTTGCCGTCCATCCATCCATCCATCCATCTATCTATCTATCTATCAATGACTCTCGATATCTAACTCTCTTACTTGCTATCGCTCCCCCAATGGTCAGTAGCATAGTAGCATAACAGCAGATCACGGACCACTGTCAATCAGATGCTTGCCTTGCCGTCCATCCATCCATCTATCTATCTATCTATCTATGACTCTTGATATCTAACTCTCTTGCTTGCTATCGCTCCCCCAATGGTCAGTAGCATAGTAGCATAACAGCAGATCACGGACCACTGTCAATCAGATGCTTGCCTTGCCGTCCATCCATCCATCTATCTATCTATCTATCTATGACTCTTGATATCTAACTCACTTGCTTGTTATCGCTCCCCCAATGGTCAGTAGCATTGTAGCATAACAGCAGATCACGGACCACTGTCAATCAGATGCTTGCCTTGCCGTCCATCCATCCATCCATCCATCTATCTATCTATCCATCAATGACTCTCGATATCTAACTCTCTTACTTGCTATCGCTCCCCCAATGGTCAGTAGCATAGTAGCATAACAGCAGATCACGGACCACTGTCAATCAGATGCTTGCCTTGCCGTCCATCCATCCATCTATCTATCTATCTATCTATGACTCTTGATATCTAACTCTCTTGCTTGCTATCGCTCCCCCAATGGTCAGTAGCATAGTAGCATAACAGCAGATCACGGACCACTGTCACTCAGATGCTTGCCTTGCCGTCCATCCATCCATCCATCTATCTATCTATCTATCAATGACTCTCGATATCTAACTCTCTTGCTTGCTATCGCTCCCCCAATGGTCAGTAGCATAGTAGCATAACAGCAGATCACGGACCACTGTCAATCAGATGCTTGCCTTGCCGTCCATCCATCCATCTATCTATCTATCTATCTATGACTCTTGATATCTAACTCTCTTGCTTGCTATCGCCCCCCCAATGGTCAGTAGCATAGTAGCATAACAGCAGATCACGGACCACTGTCAATCAGATGCTTGCCTTGCCGTCCATCCATCCATCTATCTATCTATCTATCTATCTATGACTCTCGATATCTAACTCTCTTGCTTGCTATCGCTCCCCCAATGGTCAGTAGCATAGTAGCATAACAGCAGATCACGGACCACTGTCAATCAGATGCTTGCCTTGCCGTCCATCCATCCATCTATCTATCTATCTATCTATGACTCTCGATATCTAACTCTCTTGCTTGCTATCACTCCCCCAATGGTCAGTAGCATAGTAGCATAACAGCAGATCACGGACCACTGTCAATCAGATGCTTGCCTTGCCGTCCATCCATCCATCCATCTATCTATCTATCTATCTATCAATGACTCTCGATATCTAACTCTCTTACTTGCTATCGCTCCCCCAATGGTCAGTAGCATAGTAGCATAACAGCAGATCACGGACCACTGTCAATCAGATGCTTGCCTTGCCGTCCATCCATCCATCTATCTATCTATCTATCTATGACTCTTGATATCTAACTCACTTGCTTGCTATCGCTCCCCCAATGGTCAGTAGCATTGTAGCATAACAGCAGATCACGGACCACTGTCAATCAGATGCTTGCCTTGCCGTCCATCCATCCATCCATCCATCTATCTATCTATCTATCAATGACTCTCGATATCTAACTCTCTTACTTGCTATCGCTCCCCCAATGGTCAGTAGCATAGTAGCATAACAGCAGATCACGGACCACTGTCAATCAGATGCTTGCCTTGCCGTCCATCCATCCATCTATCTATCTATCTATCTATGACTCTTGATATCTAACTCTCTTGCTTGCTATCGCTCCCCCAATGGTCAGTAGCATAGTAGCATAACAGCAGATCACGGACCACTGTCACTCAGATGCTTGCCTTGCCGTCCATCCATCCATCCATCTATCTATCTATCTATCAATGACTCTCGATATCTAACTCTCTTACTTGCTATCGCTCCCCCAATGGTCAGTAGCATAGTAGCATAACAGCAGATCACAGACCACTGTCAATCAGATGCTTGCCTTGCCGTCCATCCATCCATCTATCTATCTATCTATCTATGACTCTTGATATCTAACTCTCTTGCTTGCTATCGCTCCCCCAATGGTCAGTAGCATAGTAGCATAACAGCAGATCACGGACCACTGTCACTCAGATGCTTGCCTTGCCGTCCATCCATCCATCCATCTATCTATCTATCTATCAATGACTCTCGATATCTAACTCTCTTGCTTGCTATCGCTCCCCCAATGGTCAGTAGCATAGTAGCATAACAGCAGATCACGGACCACTGTCAATCAGATGCTTGCCTTGCCGTCCATCCATCCATCTATCTATCTATCTATCTATGACTCTTGATATCTAACTCTCTTGCTTGCTATCGATCCCCCAATGGTCAGTAGCATTGTAGCATAACAGCAGATCACGGACCACTGTCAATCAGATGCTTGCCTTGCCGTCCATCCATCCATCCATCCATCTATCTATCTATCCATCAATGACTCTCGATATCTAACTCTCTTACTTGCTATCGCTCCCCCAATGGTCAGTAGCATAGTAGCATAACAGCAGATCACGGACCACTGTCAATCAGATGCTTGCCTTGCCGTCCATCCATCCATCCATCTATCTATCTATCTATCAATGACTCTCGATATCTAACTCTCTTACTTGCTATCGCTCCCCCAATGGTCAGTAGCATAGTAGCATAACAGCAGATCACGGACCACTGTCAATCAGATGCTTGCCTTGCCGTCCATCCATCCATCTATCTATCTATCTATCTATGACTCTCGATATCTAACTCTCTTGCTTGCTATCACTCCCCCAATGGTCAGTAGCATAGTAGCATAACAGCAGATCACGGACCACTGTCAATCAGATGCTTGCCTTGCCGTCCATCCATCCATCCATCTATCTATCTATCTATCAATGACTCTCGATATCTAACTCTCTTGCTTGCTATCGCTCCCCCAATGGTCAGTAGCATAGTAGCATAACAGCAGATCACGGACCACTGTCAATCAGATGCTTGCCTTGCCGTCCATCCATCCATCTATCTATCTATCTATCTATGACTCTTGATATCTAACTCTCTTGCTTGCTATCGCTCCCCCAATGGTCAGTAGCATAGTAGCATAACAGCAGATCACGGACCACTGTCACTCAGATGCTTGCCTTGCCGTCCATCCATCCATCCATCTATCTATCTATCTATCAATGACTCTCGATATCTAACTCTCTTGCTTGCTATCGCTCCCCCAATGGTCAGTAGCATAGTAGCATAACAGCAGATCACGGACCACTGTCAATCAGATGCTTGCCTTGCCGTCCATCCATCCATCTATCTATCTATCTATCTATGACTCTTGATATCTAACTCTCTTGCTTGCTATCGCCCCCCCAATGGTCAGTAGCATAGTAGCATAACAGCAGATCACGGACCACTGTCAATCAGATGCTTGCCTTGCCGTCCATCCATCCATCTATCTATCTATCTATCTATCTATGACTCTCGATATCTAACTCTCTTGCTTGCTATCGCTCCCCCAATGGTCAGTAGCATAGTAGCATAACAGCAGATCACGGACCACTGTCAATCAGATGCTTGCCTTGCCGTCCATCCATCCATCTATCTATCTATCTATCTATGACTCTCGATATCTAACTCTCTTGCTTGCTATCACTCCCCCAATGGTCAGTAGCATAGTAGCATAACAGCAGATCACGGACCACTGTCAATCAGATGCTTGCCTTGCCGTCCATCCATCCATCCATCTATCTATCTATCAATGACTCTCGATATCTAACTCTCTTGCTTGCTATCGCTCCCCCAATGGTCAGTAGCATAGTAGCATAACAGCAGATCACGGACCACTGTCAATCAGATGCTTGCCTTGCTGTCCATCCATCCATCTATCTATCTATCTATCTATGACTCTTGATATCTAACTCACTTGCTTGCTATCGCTCCCCCAATGGTCAGTAGCATTGTAGCATAACAGCAGATCACGGACCACTGTCAATCAGATGCTTGCCTTGCCGTCCATCCATCCATCCATCCATCTATCTATCTATCTATCAATGACTCTCGATATCTAACTCTCTTACTTGCTATCGCTCCCCCAATGGTCAGTAGCATAGTAGCATAACAGCAGATCACGGACCACTGTCAATCAGATGCTTGCCTTGCCGTCCATCCATCCATCTATCTATCTATCTATCTATGACTCTTGATATCTAACTCACTTGCTTGCTATCGCTCCCCCAATGGTCAGTAGCATTGTAGCATAACAGCAGATCACGGACCACTGTCAATCAGATGCTTGCCTTGCCGTCCATCCATCCATCCATCCATCTATCTATCTATCTATCAATGACTCTCGATATCTAACTCTCTTACTTGCTATCGCTCCCCCAATGGTCAGTAGCATAGTAGCATAACAGCAGATCACGGACCACTGTCAATCAGATGCTTGCCTTGCCGTCCATCCATCCATCTATCTATCTATCTATCTATGACTCTTGATATCTAACTCTCTTGCTTGCTATCGCTCCCCCAATGGTCAGTAGCATAGTAGCATAACAGCAGATCACGGACCACTGTCACTCAGATGCTTGCCTTGCCGTCCATCCATCCATCCATCTATCTATCTATCTATCAATGACTCTCGATATCTAACTCTCTTGCTTGCTATCGCTCCCCCAATGGTCAGTAGCATAGTAGCATAACAGCAGATCACGGACCACTGTCAATCAGATGCTTGCCTTGCCGTCCATCCATCCATCTATCTATCTATCTATCTATCTATGACTCTCGATATCTAACTCTCTTGCTTGCTATCGCTCCCCCAATGGTCAGTAGCATAGTAGCATAACAGCAGATCACGGACCACTGTCAATCAGATGCTTGCCTTGCCGTCCATCCATCCATCTATCTATCTATCTATCTATGACTCTCGATATCTAACTCTCTTGCTTGCTATCACTCCCCCAATGGTCAGTAGCATAGTAGCATAACAGCAGATCACGGACCACTGTCAATCAGATGCTTGCCTTGCCGTCCATCCATCCATCCATCTATCTATCTATCTATCAATGACTCTCGATATCTAACTCTCTTGCTTGCTATCGCTCCCCCAATGGTCAGTAGCATAGTAGCATAACAGCAGATCACGGACCACTGTCAATCAGATGCTTGCCTTGCCGTCCATCCATCCATCTATCTATCTATCTATCTATGACTCTTGATATCTAACTCACTTGCTTGCTATCGCTCCCCCAATGGTCAGTAGCATTGTAGCATAACAGCAGATCACGGACCACTGTCAATCAGATGCTTGCCTTGCCGTCCATCCATCCATCCATCCATCTATCTAGCTATCTATCAATGACTCTCGATATCTAACTCTCTTACTTGCTATCGCTCCCCCAATGGTCAGTAGCATAGTAGCATAACAGCAGATCACGGACCACTGTCAATCAGATGCTTGCCTTGCCGTCCATCCATCCATCTATCTATCTATCTATCTATGACTCTTGATATCTAACTCTCTTGCTTGCTATCGCTCCCCCAATGGTCAGTAGCATAGTAGCATAACAGCAGATCACGGACCACTGTCACTCAGATGCTTGCCTTGCCGTCCATCCATCCATCCATCTATCTATCTATCTATCAATGACTCTCGATATCTAACTCTCTTGCTTGCTATCGCTCCCCCAATGGTCAGTAGCATAGTAGCATAACAGCAGATCACGGACCACTGTCAATCAGATGCTTGCCTTGCCGTCCATCCATCCATCTATCTATCTATCTATCTATGACTCTTGATATCTAACTCTCTTGCTTGCTATCGCCCCCCCAATGGTCAGTAGCATAGTAGCATAACAGCAGATCACGGACCACTGTCAATCAGATGCTTGCCTTGCCGTCCATCCATCCATCCATCTATCTATCTAACTATCTATGACTCTCGATATCTAACTCTCTTGCTTGCTATCGCTCCCCCAATGGTCAGTAGCATTGTAGCATAACAGCAGATCACGGACCACTGTCAATCAGATGCTTGCCTTGCCGTCCATCCATCCATCCATCCATCTATCTATCTATCTATCAATGACTCTCGATATCTAACTCTCTTACTTGCTATCGCTCCCCCAATGGTCAGTAGCATAGTAGCATAACAGCAGATCACGGACCACTGTCAACCAGATGCTTGCCTTGCCGTCCATCCATCCATCTATCTATCTATCTATCTATGACTCTTGATATCTAACTCTCTTGCTTGCTATCGCTCCCCCAATGGTCAGTAGCATAGTAGCATAACAGCAGATCACGGACCACTGTCAATCAGATGCTTGCCTTGCCGTCCATCCATCCATCTATCTATCTATCTATCTATGACTCTTGATATCTAACTCTCTTGCTTGCTATCGCCCCCCCAATGGTCAGTAGCATAGTAGCATAACAGCAGATCACGGACCACTGTCAATCAGATGCTTGCCTTGCCGTCCATCCATCCATCTATCTATCTATCTATCTATCTATGACTCTCGATATCTAACTCTCTTGCTTGCTATCGCTCCCCCAATGGTCAGTAGCATAGTAGCATAACAGCAGATCACGGACCACTGTCAATCAGATGCTTGCCTTGCCGTCCATCCATCCATCCATCCATCTATCTATCTATCTATCAATGACTCTCGATATCTAACTCTCTTACTTGCTATCGCTCCCCCAATGGTCAGTAGCATAGTAGCATAACAGCAGATCACGGACCACTGTCAATCAGATGCTTGCCTTGCCGTCCATCCATCCATCTATCTATCTATCTATCTATGACTCTTGATATCTAACTCACTTGCTTGCTATCGCTCCCCCAATGGTCAGTAGCATTGTAGCATAACAGCAGATCACGGACCACTGTCAATCAGATGCTTGCCTTGCCGTCCATCCATCCATCCATCCATCTATCTATCTATCTATCAATGACTCTCGATATCTAACTCTCTTACTTGCTATCGCTCCCCCAATGGTCAGTAGCATAGTAGCATAACAGCAGATCACGGACCACTGTCAATCAGATGCTTGCCTTGCCGTCCATCCATCCATCTATCTATCTATCTATCTATGACTCTTGATATCTAACTCTCTTGCTTGCTATCGCTCCCCCAATGGTCAGTAGCATAGTAGCATAACAGCAGATCACGGACCACTGTCACTCAGATGCTTGCCTTGCCGTCCATCCATCCATCCATCTATCTATCTATCTATCAATGACTCTCGATATCTAACTCTCTTGCTTGCTATCGCTCCCCCAATGGTCAGTAGCATAGTAGCATAACAGCAGATCACGGACCACTGTCAATCAGATGCTTGCCTTGCCGTCCATCCATCCATCTATCTATCTATCTATCTATGACTCTTGATATCTAACTCTCTTGCTTGCTATCGCCCCCCCAATGGTCAGTAGCATAGTAGCATAACAGCAGATCACGGACCACTGTCAATCAGATGCTTGCCTTGCCGTCCATCCATCCATCTATCTATCTATGACTCTCGATATCTAACTCTCTTGCTTGCTATCGCTCCCCCAATGGTCAGTAGCATAGTAGCATAACAGCAGATCACGGACCACTGTCAATCAGATGCTTGCCTTGCCGTCCATCCATCCATCTATCTATCTATCTATCTATGACTCTCGATATCTAACTCTCTTGCTTGCTATCACTCCCCCAATGGTCAGTAGCATAGTAGCATAACAGCAGATCACGGACCACTGTCAATCAGATGCTTGCCTTGCCGTCCATCCATCCATCTCTCTATCTATCTATCTATGACTCTTGATATCTAACTCACTTGCTTGCTATCGCTCCCCCAATGGTCAGTAGCATTGTAGCATAACAGCAGATCACGGACCACTGTCAATCAGATGCTTGCCTTGCCGTCCATCCATCCATCCATCCATCTATCTATCTATCTATCAATGACTCTCGATATCTAACTCTCTTACTTGCTATCGCTCCCCCAATGGTCAGTAGCATAGTAGCATAACAGCAGATCACGGACCACTGTCAATCAGATGCTTGCCTTGCCGTCCATCCATCCATCTATCTATCTATCTATCTATGACTCTTGATATCTAACTCTCTTGCTTGCTATCGCCCCCCCAATGGTCAGTAGCATAGTAGCATAACAGCAGATCACGGACCACTGTCACTCAGATGCTTGCCTTGCCGTCCATCCATCCATCCATCTATCTATCTATCTATCAATGACTCTCGATATCTAACTCTCTTGCTTGCTATCGCTCCCCCAATGGTCAGTAGCATAGTAGCATAACAGCAGATCACGGACCACTGTCAATCAGATGCTTGCCTTGCCGTCCATCCATCCATCTATCTATCTATCTATCTATGACTCTTGATATCTAACTCTCTTGCTTGCTATCGCCCCCCCAATGGTCAGTAGCATAGTAGCATAACAGCAGATCACGGACCACTGTCAATCAGATGCTTGCCTTGCCGTCCATCCATCCATCCATCTATCTATCTAACTATCTATGACTCTCGATATCTAACTCTCTTGCTTGCTATCGCTCCCCCAATGGTCAGTAGCATTGTAGCATAACAGCAGATCACGGACCACTGTCAATCAGATGCTTGCCTTGCCGTCCATCCATCCATCTATCTATCTATCTATCTATCTATGACTCTCGATATCTAACTCTCTTGCTTGCTATCGCTCCCCCAATGGTCAGTAGCATAGTAGCATAACAGCAGATCACGGACCACTGTCAATCAGATGCTTGCCTTGCCGTCCATCCATCCATCCATCCATCTATCTATCTATCTATCAATGACTCTCGATATCTAACTCTCTTACTTGCTATCGCTCCCCCAATGGTCAGTAGCATAGTAGCATAACAGCAGATCACGGACCACTGTCAATCAGATGCTTGCCTTGCCGTCCATCCATCCATCTATCTATCTATCTATCTATGACTCTTGATATCTAACTCACTTGCTTGCTATCGCTCCCCCAATGGTCAGTAGCATTGTAGCATAACAGCAGATCACGGACCACTGTCAATCAGATGCTTGCCTTGCCGTCCATCCATCCATCCATCCATCTATCTATCTATCTATCAATGACTCTCGATATCTAACTCTCTTACTTGCTATCGCTCCCCCAATGGTCAGTAGCATAGTAGCATAACAGCAGATCACGGACCACTGTCAATCAGATGCTTGCCTTGCCGTCCATCCATCCATCTATCTATCTATCTATCTATGACTCTTGATATCTAACTCTCTTGCTTGCTATCGCTCCCCCAATGGTCAGTAGCATAGTAGCATAACAGCAGATCACGGACCACTGTCACTCAGATGCTTGCCTTGCCGTCCATCCATCCATCCATCTATCTATCTATCTATCAATGACTCTCGATATCTAACTCTCTTGCTTGCTATCGCTCCCCCAATGGTCAGTAGCATAGTAGCATAACAGCAGATCACGGACCACTGTCAATCAGATGCTTGCCTTGCCGTCCATCCATCCATCTATCTATCTATCTATCTATGACTCTTGATATCTAACTCTCTTGCTTGCTATCGCCCCCCCAATGGTCAGTAGCATAGTAGCATAACAGCAGATCACGGACCACTGTCAATCAGATGCTTGCCTTGCCGTCCATCCATCCATCTATCTATCTATGACTCTCGATATCTAACTCTCTTGCTTGCTATCGCTCCCCCAATGGTCAGTAGCATAGTAGCATAACAGCAGATCACGGACCACTGTCAATCAGATGCTTGCCTTGCCGTCCATCCATCCATCTATCTATCTATCTATCTATGACTCTCGATATCTAACTCTCTTGCTTGCTATCACTCCCCCAATGGTCAGTAGCATAGTAGCATAACAGCAGATCACGGACCACTGTCAATCAGATGCTTGCCTTGCCGTCCATCCATCCATCTATCTATCTATCTATCTATGACTCTTGATATCTAACTCACTTGCTTGCTATCGCTCCCCCAATGGTCAGTAGCATTGTAGCATAACAGCAGATCACGGACCACTGTCAATCAGATGCTTGCCTTGCCGTCCATCCATCCATCCATCCATCTATCTATCTATCTATCAATGACTCTCGATATCTAACTCTCTTACTTGCTATCGCTCCCCCAATGGTCAGTAGCATAGTAGCATAACAGCAGATCACGGACCACTGTCAATCAGATGCTTGCCTTGCCGTCCGTCCATCCATCCATCTATCTATCTATCTATCTATGACTCTTGATATCTAACTCTCTTGCTTGCTATCGCCCCCCCAATGGTCAGTAGCATAGTAGCATAACAGCAGATCACGGACCACTGTCACTCAGATGCTTGCCTTGCCGTCCATCCATCCATCCATCTATCTATCTATCTATCAATGACTCTCGATATCTAACTCTCTTGCTTGCTATCGCTCCCCAAATGGTCAGTAGCATAGTAGCATAACAGCAGATCACGGACCACTGTCAATCAGATGCTTGCCTTGCCGTCCATCCATCCATCTATCTATCTATCTATCTATGACTCTTGATATCTAACTCTCTTGCTTGCTATCGCCCCCCCAATGGTCAGTAGCATAGTAGCATAACAGCAGATCACGGACCACTGTCAATCAGATGCTTGCCTTGCCGTCCATCCATCCATCCATCTATCTATCTAACTATCTATGACTCTCGATATCTAACTCTCTTGCTTGCTATCGCTCCCCCAATGGTCAGTAGCATTGTAGCATAACAGCAGATCACGGACCACTGTCAATCAGATGCTTGCCTTGCCGTCCATCCATCCATCCATCCATCTATCTATCTATCTATCAATGACTCTCGATATCTAACTCTCTTACTTGCTATCGCTCCCCCAATGGTCAGTAGCATAGTAGCATAACAGCAGATCACGGACCACTGTCAATCAGATGCTTGCCTTGCCGTCCATCCATCCATCTATCTATCTATCTATCTATGACTCTTGATATCTAACTCTCTTGCTTGCTATCGCTCCCCCAATGGTCAGTAGCATAGTAGCATAACAGCAGATCACGGACCACTGTCAATCAGATGCTTGCCTTGCCGTCCATCCATCCATCTATCTATCTATCTATCTATGACTCTTGATATCTAACTCTCTTGCTTGCTATCGCCCCCCCAATGGTCAGTAGCATAGTAGCATAACAGCAGATCACGGACCACTGTCAATCAGATGCTTGCCTTGCCGTCCATCCATCCATCTATCTATCAATCTATCTATCTATGACTCTCGATATCTAACTCTCTTGCTTGCTATCGCTCCCCCAATGGTCAGTAGCATAGTAGCATAACAGCAGATCACGGACCACTGTCAATCAGATGCTTGCCTTGCCGTCCATCCATCCATCCATCCATCTATCTATCTATCTATCAATGACTCTCGATATCTAACTCTCTTACTTGCTATCGCTCCCCCAATGGTCAGTAGCATAGTAGCATAACAGCAGATCACGGACCACTGTCAATCAGATGCTTGCCTTGCCGTCCATCCATCCATCTATCTATCTATCTATCTATGACTCTTGATATCTAACTCACTTGCTTGCTATCGCTCCCCCAATGGTCAGTAGCATTGTAGCATAACAGCAGATCACGGACCACTGTCAATCAGATGCTTGCCTTGCCGTCCATCCATCCATCCATCCATCTATCTATCTATCTATCAATGACTCTCGATATCTAACTCTTTTACTTGCTATCGCTCCCCCAATGGTCAGTAGCATAGTAGCATAACAGCAGATCACGGACCACTGTCAATCAGATGCTTGCCTTGCCGTCCATCCATCCATCTATCTATCTATCTATCTATGACTCTTGATATCTAACTCTCTTGCTTGCTATCGCTCCCCCAATGGTCAGTAGCATAGTAGCATAACAGCAGATCACGGACCACTGTCACTCAGATGCTTGCCTTGCCGTCCATCCATCCATCCATCTATCTATCTATCTATCAATGACTCTCGATATCTAACTCTCTTGCTTGCTATCGCTCCCCCAATGGTCAGTAGCATAGTAGCATAACAGCAGATCACGGACCACTGTCAATCAGATGCTTGCCTTGCCGTCCATCCATCCATCTATCTATCTATCTATCTATGACTCTTGATATCTAACTCTCTTGCTTGCTATCGCCCCCCCAATGGTCAGTAGCATAGTAGCATAACAGCAGATCACGGACCACTGTCAATCAGATGCTTGCCTTGCCGTCCATCCATCCATCTATCTATCTATCTATCTATCTATCTATCTATCTATCTATCTATCTATCTATGACTCTCGATATCTAACTCTCTTGCTTGCTATCGCTCCCCCAATGGTCAGTAGCATAGTAGCATAACAGCAGATCACGGACCACTGTCAATCAGATGCTTGCCTTGCCGTCCATCCATCCATCTATCTATCTATCTATCTATGACTCTCGATATCTAACTCTCTTGCTTGCTATCACTCCCCCAATGGTCAGTAGCATAGTAGCATAACAGCAGATCACGGACCACTGTCAATCAGATGCTTGCCTTGCCGTCCATCCATCCATCCATCTATCTATCTATCTATCAATGACTCTCGATATCTAACTCTCTTGCTTGCTATCGCTCCCCCAATGGTCAGTAGCATAGTAGCATAACAGCAGATCACGGACCACTGTCAATCAGATGCTTGCCTTGCCGTCCATCCATCCATCTATCTATCTATCTATCTATGACTCTTGATATCTAACTCTCTTGCTTGCTATCGCTCCCCCAATGGTCAGTAGCATAGTAGCATAACAGCAGATCATGGACCACTGTCACTCAGATGCTTGCCTTGCCGTCCATCCATCCATCCATCTATCTATCTATCTATCAATGACTCTCGATATCTAACTCTCTTGCTTGCTATCGTTCCCCCAATGGTCAGTAGCATAGTAGCATAACAGCAGATCACGGACCACTGTCAATCAGATGCTTGCCTTGCCGTCCATCCATCCATCTATCTATCTATCTATCTATGACTCTTGATATCTAACTCTCTTGCTTGCTATCGCCCCCCCAATGGTCAGTAGCATAGTAGCATAACAGCAGATCACGGACCACTGTCAATCAGATGCTTGCCTTGCCGTCCATCCATCCATCTATCTATCTATCTATCTATCTATGACTCTCGATATCTAACTCTCTTGCTTGCTATCGCTCCCCCAATGGTCAGTAGCATAGTAGCATAACAGCAGATCACGGACCACTGTCAATCAGATGCTTGCCTTGCCGTCCATCCATCCATCTATCTATCTATCTATCAATGACTCTCGATATCTAACTCTCTTGCTTGCTATCGCTCCCCCAATGGTCAGTAGCATAGTAGCATAACAGCAGATCACGGACCACTGTCAATCAGATGCTTGCCTTGCCGTCCATCCATCCATCTATCTATCTATCTATCTATGACTCTTGATATCTAACTCTCTTGCTTGCTATCGCTCCCCCAATGGTCAGTAGCATTGTAGCATAACAGCAGATCACGGACCACTGTCAATCAGATGCTTGCCTTGCCGTCCATCCATCCATCCATCCATCTATCTATCTATCTATCAATGACTCTCGATATCTAACTCTCTTACTTGCTATCGCTCCCCCAATGGTCAGTAGCATAGTAGCATAACAGCAGATCACGGACCACTGTCAATCAGATGCTTGCCTTGCCGTCCATCCATCCATCTATCTATCTATCTATCTATGACTCTTGATATCTAACTCTCTTGCTTGCTATCGCTCCCCCAATGGTCAGTAGCATAGTAGCATAACAGCAGATCACGGACCACTGTCAATCAGATGCTTGCCTTGCCGTCCATCCATCCATCTATCTATCTATCTATCTATGACTCTTGATATCTAACTCTCTTGCTTGCTATCGCCCCCCCAATGGTCAGTAGCATAGTAGCATAACAGCAGATCACGGACCACTGTCAATCAGATGCTTGCCTTGCCGTCCATCCATCCATCTATCTATCTATCTATCTATCTATGACTCTCGATATCTAACTCTCTTGCTTGCTATCGCTCCCCCAATGGTCAGTAGCATAGTAGCATAACAGCAGATCACGGACCACTGTCAATCAGATGCTTGCCTTGCCGTCCATCCATCCATCCATCCATCTATCTATCTATCTATCAATGACTCTCGATATCTAACTCTCTTACTTGCTATCGCTCCCCCAATGGTCAGTAGCATAGTAGCATAACAGCAGATCACGGACCACTGTCAATCAGATGCTTGCCTTGCCGTCCATCCATCCATCTATCTATCTATCTATCTATGACTCTTGATATCTAACTCACTTGCTTGCTATCGCTCCCCCAATGGTCAGTAGCATTGTAGCATAACAGCAGATCACGGACCACTGTCAATCAGATGCTTGCCTTGCCGTCCATCCATCCATCCATCCATCTATCTATCTATCTATCAATGACTCTCGATATCTAACTCTTTTACTTGCTATCGCTCCCCCAATGGTCAGTAGCATAGTAGCATAACAGCAGATCACGGACCACTGTCAATCAGATGCTTGCCTTGCCGTCCATCCATCCATCTATCTATCTATCTATCTATGACTCTTGATATCTAACTCTCTTGCTTGCTATCGCTCCCCCAATGGTCAGTAGCATAGTAGCATAACAGCAGATCACGGACCACTGTCACTCAGATGCTTGCCTTGCCGTCCATCCATCCATCCATCTATCTATCTATCTATCAATGACTCTCGATATCTAACTCTCTTGCTTGCTATCGCTCCCCCAATGGTCAGTAGCATAGTAGCATAACAGCAGATCACGGACCACTGTCAATCAGATGCTTGCCTTGCCGTCCATCCATCCATCTATCTATCTATCTATCTATGACTCTTGATATCTAACTCTCTTGCTTGCTATCGCCCCCCCAATGGTCAGTAGCATAGTAGCATAACAGCAGATCACGGACCACTGTCAATCAGATGCTTGCCTTGCCGTCCATCCATCCATCTATCTATCTATCTATCTATCTATCTATCTATCTATCTATCTATGACTCTCGATATCTAACTCTCTTGCTTGCTATCGCTCCCCCAATGGTCAGTAGCATAGTAGCATAACAGCAGATCACGGACCACTGTCAATCAGATGCTTGCCTTGCCGTCCATCCATCCATCTATCTATCTATCTATCTATGACTCTCGATATCTAACTCTCTTGCTTGCTATCACTCCCCCAATGGTCAGTAGCATAGTAGCATAACAGCAGATCACGGACCACTGTCAATCAGATGCTTGCCTTGCCGTCCATCCATCCATCCATCTATCTATCTATCTATCAATGACTCTCGATATCTAACTCTCTTGCTTGCTATCGCTCCCCCAATGGTCAGTAGCATAGTAGCATAACAGCAGATCACGGACCACTGTCAATCAGATGCTTGCCTTGCCGTCCATCCATCCATCTATCTATCTATCTATCTATGACTCTTGATATCTAACTCTCTTGCTTGCTATCGCTCCCCCAATGGTCAGTAGCATAGTAGCATAACAGCAGATCACGGACCACTGTCACTCAGATGCTTGCCTTGCCGTCCATCCATCCATCCATCTATCTATCTATCTATCAATGACTCTCGATATCTAACTCTCTTGCTTGCTATCGTTCCCCCAATGGTCAGTAGCATAGTAGCATAACAGCAGATCACGGACCACTGTCAATCAGATGCTTGCCTTGCCGTCCATCCATCCATCTATCTATCTATCTATCTATGACTCTTGATATCTAACTCTCTTGCTTGCTATCGCCCCCCCAATGGTCAGTAGCATAGTAGCATAACAGCAGATCACGGACCACTGTCAATCAGATGCTTGCCTTGCCGTCCATCCATCCATCTATCTATCTATCTATCTATCTATGACTCTCGATATCTAACTCTCTTGCTTGCTATCGCTCCCCCAATGGTCAGTAGCATAGTAGCATAACAGCAGATCACGGACCACTGTCAATCAGATGCTTGCCTTGCCGTCCATCCATCCATCTGTCTATCTATCTATCTATGACTCTCGATATCTAACTCTCTTGCTTGCTATCGCTCCCCCAATGGTCAGTAGCATAGTAGCATAACAGCAGATCACGGACCACTGTCAATCAGATGCTTGCCTTGCCGTCCATCCATCCATCCATCTATCTATCAATCTATCAATGACTCTCGATATCTAACTCTCTTACTTGCTATCGCTCCCCCAATGGTCAGTAGCATAGTAGCATAACAGCAGATCACGGACCACTGTCAATCAGATGCTTGCCTTGCCGTCCATCCATCCATCCATCCATCTATCTATCTATCTATCAATGACTCTCGATATCTAACTCTCTTACTTGCTATCGCTCCCCCAATGGTCAGTAGCATAGTAGCATAACAGCAGATCACGGACCACTGTCAATCAGATGCTTGCCTTGCCGTCCATCCATCCATCTATCTATCTATCTATCTATGACTCTTGATATCTAACTCTCTTGCTTGCTATCGCTCCCCCAATGGTCAGTAGCATAGTAGCATAACAGCAGATCACGGACCACTGTCACTCAGATGCTTGCCTTGCCGTCCATCCATCCATCCATCTATCTATCTATCTATCAATGACTCTCGATATCTAACTCTCTTGCTTGCTATCGCTCCCCCAATGGTCAGTAGCATAGTAGCATAACAGCAGATCACGGACCACTGTCAATCAGATGCTTGCCTTGCCGTCCATCCATCCATTTATCTATCTATCTATCTATGACTCTTGATATCTAACTCTCTTGCTTGCTATCGCCCCCCCAATGGTCAGTAGCATAGTAGCATAACAGCAGATCACGGACCACTGTCAATCAGATGCTTGCCTTGCCGTCCATCCATCCATCTATCTATCTATCTATCTATCTATGACTCTCGATATCTAACTCTCTTGCTTGCTATCGCTCCCCCAATGGTCAGTAGCATAGTAGCATAACAGCAGATCACGGACCACTGTCAATCAGATGCTTGCCTTGCCGTCCATCCATCCATCTATCTATCTATCTATCTATGACTCTCGATATCTAACTCTCTTGCTTGCTATCACTCCCCCAATGGTCAGTAGCATAGTAGCATAACAGCAGATCATGGACCACTGTCAATCAGATGCTTGCCTTGCCGTCCATCCATCCATCCATCCATCTATCTATCTATCTATCAATGACTCTCGATATCTAACTCTCTTACTTGCTATCGCTCCCCCAATGGTCAGTAGCATAGTAGCATAACAGCAGATCACGGACCACTGTCAATCAGATGCTTGCCTTGCCGTCCATCCATCCATCTATCTATCTATCTATCTATGACTCTTGATATCTAACTCTCTTGCTTGCTATCGCTCCCCCAATGGTCAGTAGCATAGTAGCATAACAGCAGATCACGGACCACTGTCACTCAGATGCTTGCCTTGCCGTCCATCCATCCATCCATCTATCTATCTATCTATCAATGACTCTCGATATCTAACTCTCTTGCTTGCTATCGCTCCCCCAATGGTCAGTAGCATAGTAGCATAACAGCAGATCACGGACCACTGTCAATCAGATGCTTGCCTTGCCGTCCATCCATCCATCTATCTATCTATCTATCTATGACTCTTGATATCTAACTCTCTTGCTTGCTATCGCCCCCCCAATGGTCAGTAGCATAGTAGCATAACAGCAGATCACGGACCACTGTCAATCAGATGCTTGCCTTGCCGTCCATCCATCCATCCATCTATCTATCTAACTATCTATGACTCTCGATATCTAACTCTCTTGCTTGCTATCGCTCCCCCAATGGTCAGTAGCATTGTAGCATAACAGCAGATCACGGACCACTGTCAATCAGATGCTTGCCTTGCCGTCCATCCATCCATCCATCCATCTATCTATCTATCTATCAATGACTCTCGATATCTAACTCTCTTACTTGCTATCGCTCCCCCAATGGTCAGTAGCATAGTAGCATAACAGCAGATCACGGACCACTGTCAACCAGATGCTTGCCTTGCCGTCCATCCATCCATCTATCTATCTATCTATCTATGACTCTTGATATCTAACTCTCTTGCTTGCTATCGCTCCCCCAATGGTCAGTAGCATAGTAGCATAACAGCAGATCACGGACCACTGTCAATCAGATGCTTGCCTTGCCGTCCATCCATCCATCTATCTATCTATCTATCAATGACTCTCGATATCTAACTCTCTTACTTGCTATCGCCCCCCCAATGGTCAGTAGCATAGTAGCATAACAGCAGATCACGGACCACTGTCAATCAGATGCTTGCCTTGCCGTCCATCCATCCATCTATCTATCTATCTATCTATCTATGACTCTCGATATCTAACTCTCTTGCTTGCTATCGCTCCCCCAATGGTCAGTAGCATAGTAGCATAACAGCAGATCACGGACCACTGTCAATCAGATGCTTGCCTTGCCGTCCATCCATCCATCTATCTATCTATCTATCTATGACTCTCGATATCTAACTCTCTTGCTTGCTATCACTCCCCCAATGGTCAGTAGCATAGTAGCATAACAGCAGATCACGGACCACTGTCAATCAGATGCTTGCCTTGCCGTCCATCCATCCATCTATCTATCTATCTATCTATGACTCTTGATATCTAACTCACTTGCTTGCTATCGCTCCCCCAATGGTCAGTAGCATTGTAGCATAACAGCAGATCACGGACCACTGTCAATCAGATGCTTGCCTTGCCGTCCATCCATCCATCCATCCATCTATCTATCTATCTATCAATGACTCTCGATATCTAACTCTCTTACTTGCTATCGCTCCCCCAATGGTCAGTAGCATAGTAGCATAACAGCAGATCACGGACCACTGTCAATCAGATGCTTGCCTTGCCGTCCATCCATCCATCTATCTATCTATCTATCTATGACTCTTGATATCTAACTCTCTTGCTTGCTATCGCCCCCCCAATGGTCAGTAGCATAGTAGCATAACAGCAGATCACGGACCACTGTCACTCAGATGCTTGCCTTGCCGTCCATCCATCCATCCATCTATCTATCTATCTATCAATGACTCTCGATATCTAACTCTCTTGCTTGCTATCGCTCCCCCAATGGTCAGTAGCATAGTAGCATAACAGCAGATCACGGACCACTGTCAATCAGATGCTTGCCTTGCCGTCCATCCATCCATCTATCTATCTATCTATCTATGACTCTTGATATCTAACTCTCTTGCTTGCTATCGCCCCCCCAATGGTCAGTAGCATAGTAGCATAACAGCAGATCACGGACCACTGTCAATCAGATGCTTGCCTTGCCGTCCATCCATCCATCCATCTATCTATCTAACTATCTATGACTCTCGATATCTAACTCTCTTGCTTGCTATCGCTCCCCCAATGGTCAGTAGCATTGTAGCATAACAGCAGATCACGGACCACTGTCAATCAGATGCTTGCCTTGCCGTCCATCCATCCATCCATCCATCTATCTATCTATCTATCAATGACTCTCGATATCTAACTCTCTTACTTGCTATCGCTCCCCCAATGGTCAGTAGCATAGTAGCATAACAGCAGATCACGGACCACTGTCAATCAGATGCTTGCCTTGCCGTCCATCCATCCATCTATCTATCTATCTATCTATGACTCTTGATATCTAACTCTCTTGCTTGCTATCGCTCCCCCAATGGTCAGTAGCATAGTAGCATAACAGCAGATCACGGACCACTGTCAATCAGATGCTTGCCTTGCCGTCCATCCATCCATCTATCTATCTATCTATCTATGACTCTTGATATCTAACTCTCTTGCTTGCTATCGCCCCCCCAATGGTCAGTAGCATAGTAGCATAACAGCAGATCACGGACCACTGTCAATCAGATGCTTGCCTTGCCGTCCATCCATCCATCTATCTATCTATCTATCTATCTATGACTCTCGATATCTAACTCTCTTGCTTGCTATCGCTCCCCCAATGGTCAGTAGCATAGTAGCATAACAGCAGATCACGGACCACTGTCAATCAGATGCTTGCCTTGCCGTCCATCCATCCATCCATCCATCTATCTATCTATCTATCAATGACTCTCGATATCTAACTCTCTTACTTGCTATCGCTCCCCCAATGGTCAGTAGCATAGTAGCATAACAGCAGATCACGGACCACTGTCAATCAGATGCTTGCCTTGCCGTCCATCCATCCATCTATCTATCTATCTATCTATGACTCTTGATATCTAACTCACTTGCTTGCTATCGCTCCCCCAATGGTCAGTAGCATTGTAGCATAACAGCAGATCACGGACCACTGTCAATCAGATGCTTGCCTTGCCGTCCATCCATCCATCCATCCATCTATCTATCTATCTATCAATGACTCTCGATATCTAACTCTTTTACTTGCTATCGCTCCCCCAATGGTCAGTAGCATAGTAGCATAACAGCAGATCACGGACCACTGTCAATCAGATGCTTGCCTTGCCGTCCATCCATCCATCTATCTATCTATCTATCTATCTATCCATCTATCTATCTATCTATCTATGACTCTCGATATCTAACTCTCTTGCTTGCTATCGCTCCCCCAATGGTCAGTAGCATAGTAGCATAACAGCAGATCAAGAACCACTGTCAATCAGATGCTTGCCTTGCCGTCCATCCATCCATCTATCTATCTATCTATCTATGACTCTTGATATCTAACTCTCTTGCTTGCTATCGCCCCCCCAATGGTCAGTAGCATAGTAGCATAACAGCAGATCACGGACCACTGTCAATCAGATGCTTGCCTTGCCGTCCATCCATCCATCCATCTATCTATCTAACTATCTATGACTCTCGATATCTAACTCTCTTGCTTGCTATCGCTCCCCCAATGGTCAGTAGCATTGTAGCATAACAGCAGATCACGGACCACTGTCAATCAGATGCTTGCCTTGCCGTCCATCCATCCATCCATCCATCTATCTATCTATCTATCAATGACTCTCGATATCTAACTCTCTTACTTGCTATCGCTCCCCCAATGGTCAGTAGCATAGTAGCATAACAGCAGATCACGGACCACTGTCAACCAGATGCTTGCCTTGCCGTCCATCCATCCATCTATCTATCTATCTATCTATGACTCTTGATATCTAACTCTCTTGCTTGCTATCGCTCCCCCAATGGTCAGTAGCATAGTAGCATAACAGCAGATCACGGACCACTGTCAATCAGATGCTTGCCTTGCCGTCCATCCATCCATCTATCTATCTATCTATCTATGACTCTTGATATCTAACTCTCTTGCTTGCTATCGCCCCCCCAATGGTCAGTAGCATAGTAGCATAACAGCAGATCACGGACCACTGTCAATCAGATGCTTGCCTTGCCGTCCATCCATCCATCTATCTATCTATCTATCTATCTATGACTCTCGATATCTAACTCTCTTGCTTGCTATCGCTCCCCCAATGGTCAGTAGCATAGTAGCATAACAGCAGATCACGGACCACTGTCAATCAGATGCTTGCCTTGCCGTCCATCCATCCATCCATCCATCTATCTATCTATCTATCAATGACTCTCGATATCTAACTCTCTTACTTGCTATCGCTCCCCCAATGGTCAGTAGCATAGTAGCATAACAGCAGATCACGGACCACTGTCAATCAGATGCTTGCCTTGCCGTCCATCCATCCATCTATCTATCTATCTATCTATGACTCTTGATATCTAACTCACTTGCTTGCTATCGCTCCCCCAATGGTCAGTAGCATTGTAGCATAACAGCAGATCACGGACCACTGTCAATCAGATGCTTGCCTTGCCGTCCATCCATCCATCCATCCATCTATCTATCTATCTATCAATGACTCTCGATATCTAACTCTCTTACTTGCTATCGCTCCCCCAATGGTCAGTAGCATAGTAGCATAACAGCAGATCACGGACCACTGTCAATCAGATGCTTGCCTTGCCGTCCATCCATCCATCTATCTATCTATCTATCTATGACTCTTGATATCTAAATCTCTTGCTTGCTATCGCTCCCCCAATGGTCAGTAGCATAGTAGCATAACAGCAGATCACGGACCACTGTCACTCAGATGCTTGCCTTGCCGTCCATCCATCCATCCATCTATCTATCTATCTATCAATGACTCTCGATATCTAACTCTCTTGCTTGCTATTGCTCCCCCAATGGTCAGTAGCATAGTAGCATAACAGCAGATCACGGACCACTGTCAATCAGATGCTTGCCTTGCCGTCCATCCATCCATCTATCTATCTATCTATCTATGACTCTTGATATCTAACTCTCTTGCTTGCTATCGCCCCCCCAATGGTCAGTAGCATAGTAGCATAACAGCAGATCACGGACCACTGTCAATCAGATGCTTGCCTTGCCGTCCATCCATCCATCTATCTATCTATCTATCTATCTATCTATGACTCTCGATATCTAACTCTCTTGCTTGCTATCGCTCCCCCAATGGTCAGTAGCATAGTAGCATAACAGCAGATCACGGACCACTGTCAATCAGATGCTTGCCTTGCCGTCCATCCATCCATCTATCTATCTATCTATCTATGACTCTTGATATCTAACTCACTTGCTTGCTATCGCTCCCCCAATGGTCAGTAGCATTGTAGCATAACAGCAGATCACGGACCACTGTCAATCAGATGCTTGCCTTGCCGTCCATCCATCCATCCATCCATCTATCTATCTATCTATCAATGACTCTCGATATCTAACTCTCTTACTTGCTATCGCTCCCCCAATGGTCAGTAGCATAGTAGCATAACAGCAGATCACGGACCACTGTCAATCAGATGCTTGCCTTGCCGTCCATCCATCCATCTATCTATCTATCTATCTATGACTCTTGATATCTAACTCTCTTGCTTGCTATCGCCCCCCCAATGGTCAGTAGCATAGTAGCATAACAGCAGATCACGGACCACTGTCAATCAGATGCTTGCCTTGCCGTCGATCCATCCATCTATCTATCTATCTATCTATGACTCTTGATATCTAACTCTCTTGCTTGCTATCGCCCCCCCAATGGTCAGTAGCATAGTAGCATAACAGCAGATCACGGACCACTGTCAATCAGATGCTTGCCTTGCCGTCCATCCATCCATCTATCTATCTATCTATCTATCTATGACTCTCGATATCTAACTCTCTTGCTTGCTATCGCTCCCCCAATGGTCAGTAGCATAGTAGCATAACAGCAGATCACGGACCACTGTCAATCAGATGCTTGCCTTGCCGTCCATCCATCCATCCATCCATCTATCTATCTATCTATCAATGACTCTCGATATCTAACTCTCTTACTTGCTATCGCTCCCCCAATGGTCAGTAGCATAGTAGCATAACAGCAGATCACGGACCACTGTCAATCAGATGCTTGCCTTGCCGTCCATCCATCCATCTATCTATCTATCTATCTATGACTCTTGATATCTAACTCACTTGCTTGCTATCGCTCCCCCAATGGTCAGTAGCATTGTAGCATAACAGCAGATCACGGACCACTGTCAATCAGATGCTTGCCTTGCCGTCCATCCATCCATCCATCCATCTATCTATCTATCTATCAATGACTCTCGATATCTAACTCTCTTACTTGCTATCGCTCCCCCAATGGTCAGTAGCATAGTAGCATAACAGCAGATCACGGACCACTGTCAATCAGATGCTTGCCTTGCCGTCCATCCATCCATCTATCTATCTATCTATCTATGACTCTTGATATCTAAATCTCTTGCTTGCTATCGCTCCCCCAATGGTCAGTAGCATAGTAGCATAACAGCAGATCACGGACCACTGTCACTCAGATGCTTGCCTTGCCGTCCATCCATCCATCCATCTATCTATCTATCTATCAATGACTCTCGATATCTAACTCTCTTGCTTGCTATCGCTCCCCCAATGGTCAGTAGCATAGTAGCATAACAGCAGATCACGGACCACTGTCAATCAGATGCTTGCCTTGCCGTCCATCCATCCATCTATCTATCTATCTATCTATGACTCTTGATATCTAACTCTCTTGCTTGCTATCGCCCCCCCAATGGTCAGTAGCATAGTAGCATAACAGCAGATCACGGACCACTGTCAATCAGATGCTTGCCTTGCCGTCCATCCATCCATCTATCTATCTATCTATCTATCTATGACTCTCGATATCTAACTCTCTTGCTTGCTATCGCTCCCCCAATGGTCAGTAGCATAGTAGCATAACAGCAGATCACGGACCACTGTCAATCAGATGCTTGCCTTGCCGTCCATCCATCCATCTATCTATCTATCTATCTATGACTCTCGATATCTAACTCTCTTGCTTGCTATCACTCCCCCAATGGTCAGTAGCATAGTAGCATAACAGCAGATCACGGACCACTGTCAATCAGATGCTTGCCTTGCCGTCCATCCATCCATCCATCCATCTATCTATCTATCTATCAATGACTCTCGATATCTAACTCTCTTACTTGCTATCGCTCCCCCAATGGTCAGTAGCATAGTAGCATAACAGCAGATCACGGACCACTGTCAATCAGATGCTTGCCTTGCCGTCCATCCATCCATCTATCTATCTATCTATCTATGACTCTTGATATCTAACTCACTTGCTTGCTATCGCTCCCCCAATGGTCAGTAGCATTGTAGCATAACAGCAGATCACGGACCACTGTCAATCAGATGCTTGCCTTGCCGTCCATCCATCCATCCATCCATCTATCTATCTATCTATCAATGACTCTCGATATCTAACTCTCTTACTTGCTATCGCTCCCCCAATGGTCAGTAGCATAGTAGCATAACAGCAGATCACGGACCACTGTCAATCAGATGCTTGCCTTGCCGTCCATCCATCCATCTATCTATCTATCTATCTATGACTCTTGATATCTAAATCTCTTGCTTGCTATCGCTCCCCCAATGGTCAGTAGCATAGTAGCATAACAGCAGATCACGGACCACTGTCACTCAGATGCTTGCCTTGCCGTCCATCCATCCATCCATCTATCTATCTATCTATCAATGACTCTCGATATCTAACTCTCTTGCTTGCTATCGCTCCCCCAATGGTCAGTAGCATAGTAGCATAACAGCAGATCACGGACCACTGTCAATCAGATGCTTGCCTTGCCGTCCATCCATCCATCTATCTATCTATCTATCTATGACTCTTGATATCTAACTCTCTTGCTTGCTATCGCCCCCCCAATGGTCAGTAGCATAGTAGCATAACAGCAGATCACGGACCACTGTCAATCAGATGCTTGCCTTGCCGTCCATCCATCCATCTATCTATCTATCTATCTATCTATGACTCTCGATATCTAACTCTCTTGCTTGCTATCGCTCCCCCAATGGTCAGTAGCATAGTAGCATAACAGCAGATCACGGACCACTGTCAATCAGATGCTTGCCTTGCCGTCCATCCATCCATCTATCTATCTATCTATCTATGACTCTCGATATCTAACTCTCTTGCTTGCTATCACTCCCCCAATGGTCAGTAGCATAGTAGCATAACAGCAGATCACGGACCACTGTCAATCAGATGCTTGCCTTGCCGTCCATCCATCCATCTATATATCTATCTATCTATGACTCTTGATATCTAACTCACTTGCTTGCTATCGCTCCCCCAATGGTCAGTAGCATTGTAGCATAACAGCAGATCACGGACCACTGTCAATCAGATGCTTGCCTTGCCGTCCATCCATCCATCCATCCATCTATCTATCTATCTATCAATGACTCTCGATATCTAACTCTCTTACTTGCTATCGCTCCCCCAATGGTCAGTAGCATAGTAGCATAACAGCAGATCACGGACCACTGTCAATCAGATGCTTGCCTTGCCGTCCATCCATCCATCTATCTATCTATCTATCTATCTATGACTCTTGATATCTAACTCTCTTGCTTGCTATCGCCCCCCCAATGGTCAGTAGCATAGTAGCATAACAGCAGATCACGGACCACTGTCACTCAGATGCTTGCCTTGCCGTCCATCCATCCATCCATCTATCTATCTATCTATCAATGACTCTCGATATCTAACTCTCTTGCTTGCTATCGCTCCCCCAATGGTCAGTAGCATAGTAGCATAACAGCAGATCACGGACCACTGTCAATCAGATGCTTGCCTTGCCGTCCATCCATCCATCTATCTATCTATCTATCTATGACTCTTGATATCTAACTCTCTTGCTTGCTATCGCCCCCCCAATGGTCAGTAGCATTGTAGCATAACAGCAGATCACGGACCACTGTCAATCAGATGCTTGCCTTGCCGTCCATCCATCCATCCATCTATCTATCTAACTATCTATGACTCTCGATATCTAACTCTCTTGCTTGCTATCGCTCCCCCAATGGTCAGTAGCATTGTAGCATAACAGCAGATCACGGACCACTGTCAATCAGATGCTTGCCTTGCCGTCCATCCATCCATCCATCCATCTATCTATCTATCTATCAATGACTCTCGATATCTAACTCTCTTACTTGCTATCGCTCCCCCAATGGTCAGTAGCATAGTAGCATAACAGCAGATCACGGACCACTGTCAATCAGATGCTTGCCTTGCCGTCCATCCATCCATCCATCCATCTATCTATCTATCTATCAATGACTCTCGATATCTAACTCTCTTACTTGCTATCGCTCCCCCAATGGTCAGTAGCATAGTAGCATAACAGCAGATCACGGACCACTGTCAATCAGATGCTTGCCTTGCCGTCCATCCATCCATCTATCTATCTATCTATCTATGACTCTTGATATCTAACTCACTTGCTTGCTATCGCTCCCCCAATGGTCAGTAGCATTGTAGCATAACAGCAGATCACGGACCACTGTCAATCAGATGCTTGCCTTGCCGTCCATCCATCCATCCATCCATCTATCTATCTATCTATCAATGACTCTCGATATCTAACTCTTTTACTTGCTATCGCTCCCCCAATGGTCAGTAGCATAGTAGCATAACAGCAGATCACGGACCACTGTCAATCAGATGCTTGCCTTGCCGTCCATCCATCCATCTATCTATCTATCTATCTATGACTCTTGATATCTAACTCTCTTGCTTGCTATCGCCCCCCCAATGGTCAGTAGCATAGTAGCATAACAGCAGATCACGGACCACTGTCAATCAGATGCTTGCCTTGCCGTCCATCCATCCATCTATCTATCTATCTATCTATCTATCTATCTATCTATCTATCTATCTATCTATCTATGACTCTCGATATCTAACTCTCTTGCTTGCTATCGCTCCCCCAATGGTCAGTAGCATAGTAGCATAACAGCAGATCACGGACCACTGTCAATCAGATGCTTGCCTTGCCGTCCATCCATCCATCTATCTATCTATCTATCTATGACTCTCGATATCTAACTCTCTTGCTTGCTATCACTCCCCCAATGGTCAGTAGCATAGTAGCATAACAGCAGATCACGGACCACTGTCAATCAGATGCTTGCCTTGCCGTCCATCCATCCATCCATCTATCTATCTATCTATCAATGACTCTCGATATCTAACTCTCTTGCTTGCTATCGCTCCCCCAATGGTCAGTAGCATAGTAGCATAACAGCAGATCACGGACCACTGTCAATCAGATGCTTGCCTTGCCGTCCATCCATCCATCCATCTATCTATCTATCTATCAATGACTCTCGATATCTAACTCTCTTGCTTGCTATCGCTCCCCCAATGGTCAGTAGCATAGTAGCATAACAGCAGATCACGGACCACTGTCAATCAGATGCTTGCCTTGCCGTCCATCCATCCATCTATCTATCTATCTATCTATCTATCTATCTATCTATCTATCTATCTATCTATCTATGACTCTCGATATCTAACTCTCTTGCTTGCTATCGCTCCCCCAATGGTCAGTAGCATAGTAGCATAACAGCAGATCACGGACCACTGTCAATCAGATGCTTGCCTTGCCGTCCATCCATCCATCTATCTATCTATCTATCTATGACTCTCGATATCTAACTCTCTTGCTTGCTATCACTCCCCCAATGGTCAGTAGCATAGTAGCATAACAGCAGATCACGGACCACTGTCAATCAGATGCTTGCCTTGCCGTCCATCCATCCATCCATCTATCTATCTATCTATCAATGACTCTCGATATCTAACTCTCTTGCTTGCTATCGCTCCCCCAATGGTCAGTAGCATAGTAGCATAACAGCAGATCACGGACCACTGTCAATCAGATGCTTGCCTTGCCGTCCATCCATCCATCTATCTATCTATCTATCTATGACTCTTGATATCTAACTCTCTTGCTTGCTATCGCTCCCCCAATGGTCAGTAGCATAGTAGCATAACAGCAGATCACGGACCACTGTCACTCAGATGCTTGCCTTGCCGTCCATCCATCCATCCATCTATCTATCTATCTATCAATGACTCTCGATATCTAACTCTCTTGCTTGCTATCGTTCCCCCAATGGTCAGTAGCATAGTAGCATAACAGCAGATCACGGACCACTGTCAATCAGATGCTTGCCTTGCCGTCCATCCATCCATCTATCTATCTATCTATCTATGACTCTTGATATCTAACTCTCTTGCTTGCTATGGCCCCCTCAATGGTCAGTAGCATAGTAGCATAACAGCAGATCACGGACCACTGTCAATCAGATGCTTGCCTTGCCGTCCATCCATCCATCTATCTATCTATCTATCTATCTATGACTCTCGATATCTAACTCTCTTGCTTGCTATCGCTCCCCCAATGGTCAGTAGCATAGTAGCATAACAGCAGATCACGGACCACTGTCAATCAGATGCTTGCCTTGCCGTCCATCCATCCATCTATCTATCTATCTATCTATGACTCTCGATATCTAACTCTCTTGCTTGCTATCGCTCCCCCAATGGTCAGTAGCATAGTAGCATAACAGCAGATCACGGACCACTGTCAATCAGATGCTTGCCTTGCCGTCCATCCATCCATCCATCTATCTATCAATCTATCAATGACTCTCGATATCTAACTCTCTTACTTGCTATCGCTCCCCCAATGGTCAGTAGCATAGTAGCATAACAGCAGATCACGGACCACTGTCAATCAGATGCTTGCCTTGCCGTCCATCCATCCATCCATCCATCTATCTATCTATCTATCAATGACTCTCGATATCTAACTCTCTTACTTGCTATCGCTCCCCCAATGGTCAGTAGCATAGTAGCATAACAGCAGATCACGGACCACTGTCAATCAGATGCTTGCCTTGCCGTCCATCCATCCATCTATCTATCTATCTATCTATGACTCTTGATATCTAACTCTCTTGCTTGCTATCGCTCCCCCAATGGTCAGTAGCATAGTAGCATAACAGCAGATCACGGACCACTGTCACTCAGATGCTTGCCTTGCCGTCCATCCATCCATCCATCTATCTATCTATCTATCAATGACTCTCGATATCTAACTCTCTTGCTTGCTATCGCTCCCCCAATGGTCAGTAGCATAGTAGCATAACAGCAGATCACGGACCACTGTCAATCAGATGCTTGCCTTGCCGTCCATCCATCCATTTATCTATCTATCTATCTATGACTCTTGATATCTAACTCTCTTGCTTGCTATCGCCCCCCCAATGGTCAGTAGCATAGTAGCATAACAGCAGATCACGGACCACTGTCAATCAGATGCTTGCCTTGCCGTCCATCCATCCATCTATCTATCTATCTATCTATCTATCTATCTATCTATCTATCTATCTATCTATGACTCTCGATATCTAACTCTCTTGCTTGCTATCGCTCCCCCAATGGTCAGTAGCATAGTAGCATAACAGCAGATCACGGACCACTGTCAATCAGATGCTTGCCTTGCCGTCCATCCATCCATCCATCTATCTATCTATCTATCAATGACTCTCGATATCTAACTCTCTTGCTTGCTATCGCTCCCCCAATGGTCAGTAGCATAGTAGCATAACAGCAGATCACGGACCACTGTCAATCAGATGCTTGCCTTGCCGTCCATCCATCCATCTCTCTATCTATCTATCTATGACTCTTGATATCTAACTCTCTTGCTTGCTATCGATCCCCCAATGGTCAGTAGCATTGTAGCATAACAGCAGATCACGGACCACTGTCAATCAGATGCTTGCCTTGCCGTCCATCCATCCATCCATCCATCTATCTATCTATCCATCAATGACTCTCGATATCTAACTCTCTTACTTGCTATCGCTCCCCCAATGGTCAGTAGCATAGTAGCATAACAGCAGATCACGGACCACTGTCAATCAGATGCTTGCCTTGCCGTCCATCCATCCATCTATCTATCTATCTATCTATGACTCTTGATATCTAACTCTCTTGCTTGCTATCGCTCCCCCAATGGTCAGTAGCATAGTAGCATAACAGCAGATCACGGACCACTGTCACTCAGATGCTTGCCTTGCCGTCCATCCATCCATCCATCTATCTATCTATCTATCAATGACTCTCGATATCTAACTCTCTTGCTTGCTATCGCTCCCCCAATGGTCAGTAGCATAGTAGCATAACAGCAGATCACGGACCACTGTCAATCAGATGCTTGCCTTGCCGTCCATCCATCCATCTATCTATCTATCTATCTATGACTCTTGATATCTAACTCTCTTGCTTGCTATCGCCCCCCCAATGGTCAGTAGCATAGTAGCATAACAGCAGATCACGGACCACTGTCAATCAGATGCTTGCCTTGCCGTCCATCCATCCATCTATCTATCTATCTATCTATGACTCTCGATATCTAACTCTCTTGCTTGCTATCGCTCCCCCAATGGTCAGTAGCATAGTAGCATAACAGCAGATCACGGACCACTGTCAATCAGATGCTTGCCTTGCCGTCCATCCATCCATCTATCTATCTATCTATCTATGACTCTCGATATCTAACTCTCTTGCTTGCTATCACTCCCCCAATGGTCAGTAGCATAGTAGCATAACAGCAGATCACGGACCACTGTCAATCAGATGCTTGCCTTGCCGTCCATCCATCCATCCATCTATCTATCTATCTATCAATGACTCTCGATATCTAACTCTCTTGCTTGCTATCGCTCCCCCAATGGTCAGTAGCATAGTAGCATAACAGCAGATCACGGACCACTGTCAATCAGATGCTTGCCTTGCCGTCCATCCATCCATCTATCTATCTATCTATCTATGACTCTTGATATCTAACTCACTTGCTTGCTATCGCTCCCCCAATGGTCAGTAGCATTGTAGCATAACAGCAGATCACGGACCACTGTCAATCAGATGCTTGCCTTGCCGTCCATCCATCCATCCATCCATCTATCTATCTATCTATCAATGACTCTCGATATCTAACTCTCTTGCTTGCTATCGCTCCCCCAATGGTCAGTAGCATAGTAGCATAACAGCAGATCACGGACCACTGTCAATCAGATGCTTGCCTTGCCGTCCATCCATCCATCTCTCTATCTATCTATCTATGACTCTTGATATCTAACTCTCTTGCTTGCTATCGATCCCCCAATGGTCAGTAGCATTGTAGCATAACAGCAGATCACGGACCACTGTCAATCAGATGCTTGCCTTGCCGTCCATCCATCCATCCATCCATCTATCTATCTATCCATCAATGACTCTCGATATCTAACTCTCTTACTTGCTATCGCTCCCCCAATGGTCAGTAGCATAGTAGCATAACAGCAGATCACGGACCACTGTCAATCAGATGCTTGCCTTGCCGTCCATCCATCCATCTATCTATCTATCTATCTATGACTCTTGATATCTAACTCTCTTGCTTGCTATCGCTCCCCCAATGGTCAGTAGCATAGTAGCATAACAGCAACTCACGGACCACTGTCACTCAGATGCTTGCCTTGCCGTCCATCCATCCATCCATCTATCTATCTATCTATCAATGACTCTCGATATCTAACTCTCTTGCTTGCTATCACTCCCCCAATGGTCAGTAGCATAGTAGCATAACAGCAGATCACGGACCACTGTCAATCAGATGCTTGCCTTGCCGTCCATCCATCCATCCATCTATCTATCTATCTATCAATGACTCTCGATATCTAACTCTCTTGCTTGCTATCGCTCCCCCAATGGTCAGTAGCATAGTAGCATAACAGCAGATCACGGACCACTGTCAATCAGATGCTTGCCTTGCCGTCCATCCATCCATCTATCTATCTATCTATCTATGACTCTTGATATCTAACTCACTTGCTTGCTATCGCTCCCCCAATGGTCAGTAGCATTGTAGCATAACAGCAGATCACGGACCACTGTCAATCAGATGCTTGCCTTGCCGTCCATCCATCCATCTATCTATCTATCTATCTATCTATGACTCTTGATATCTAACTCTCTTGCTTGCTATCGCCCCCCCAATGGTCAGTAGCATAGTAGCATAACAGCAGATCACGGACCACTGTCACTCAGATGCTTGCCTTGCCGTCCATCCATCCATCCATCTATCTATCTATCTATCAATGACTCTCGATATCTAACTCTCTTGCTTGCTATCGCTCCCCCAATGGTCAGTAGCATAGTAGCATAACAGCAGATCACGGACCACTGTCAATCAGATGCTTGCCTTGCCGTCCATCCATCCATCTATCTATCTATCTATCTATGACTCTCGATATCTAACTCTCTTGCTTGCTATCACTCCCCCAATGGTCAGTAGCATAGTAGCATAACAGCAGATCACGGACCACTGTCAATCAGATGCTTGCCTTGCCGTCCATCCATCCATCCATCTATCTATCTATCTATCAATGACTCTCGATAACTAACTCTCTTGCTTGCTATCGCTCCCCCAATGGTCAGTAGCATAGTAGCATAACAGCAGATCACGGACCACTGTCAATCAGATGCTTGCCTTGCCGTCCATCCATCCATCCATCTATCTATCTATCTATCAATGACTCTCGATATCTAACTCTCTTGCTTGCTATCGCTCCCCCAATGGTCAGTAGCATAGTAGCATAACAGCAGATCACGGACCACTGTCAATCAGATGCTTGCCTTGCCGTCCATCCATCCATCTATCTATCTATCTATCTATGACTCTTGATATCTAACTCACTTGCTTGCTATCGCTCCCCCAATGGTCAGTAGCATTGTAGCATAACAGCAGATCACGGACCACTGTCAATCAGATGCTTGCCTTGCCGTCCATCCATCCATCCATCCATCTATCTATCTATCTATCAATGACTCTCGATATCTAACTCTCTTGCTTGCTATCGCTCCCCCAATGGTCAGTAGCATAGTAGCATAACAGCAGATCACGGACCACTGTCAATCAGATGCTTGCCTTGCCGTCCATCCATCCATCTCTCTATCTATCTATCTATGACTCTTGATATCTAACTCTCTTGCTTGCTATCGATCCCCCAATGGTCAGTAGCATTGTAGCATAACAGCAGATCACGGACCACTGTCAATCAGATGCTTGCCTTGCCGTCCATCCATCCATCCATCCATCTATCTATCTATCCATCAATGACTCTCGATATCTAACTCTCTTACTTGCTATCGCTCCCCCAATGGTCAGTAGCATAGTAGCATAACAGCAGATCACGGACCACTGTCAATCAGATGCTTGCCTTGCCGTCCATCCATCCATCTATCTATCTATCTATCTATGACTCTTGATATCTAACTCTCTTGCTTGCTATCGCTCCCCCAATGGTCAGTAGCATAGTAGCATAACAGCAGATCACGGACCACTGTCACTCAGATGCTTGCCTTGCCGTCCATCCATCCATCCATCTATCTATCTATCTATCAATGACTCTCGATATCTAACTCTCTTGCTTGCTATCACTCCCCCAATGGTCAGTAGCATAGTAGCATAACAGCAGATCACGGACCACTGTCAATCAGATGCTTGCCTTGCCGTCCATCCATCCATCCATCTATCTATCTATCTATCAATGACTCTCGATATCTAACTCTCTTGCTTGCTATCGCTCCCCCAATGGTCAGTAGCATAGTAGCATAACAGCAGATCACGGACCACTGTCAATCAGATGCTTGCCTTGCCGTCCATCCATCCATCTATCTATCTATCTATCTATGACTCTTGATATCTAACTCACTTGCTTGCTATCGCTCCCCCAATGGTCAGTAGCATTGTAGCATAACAGCAGATCACGGACCACTGTCAATCAGATGCTTGCCTTGCCGTCCATCCATCCATCTATCTATCTATCTATCTATCTATGACTCTTGATATCTAACTCTCTTGCTTGCTATCGCCCCCCCAATGGTCAGTAGCATAGTAGCATAACAGCAGATCACGGACCACTGTCACTCAGATGCTTGCCTTGCCGTCCATCCATCCATCCATCTATCTATCTATCTATCAATGACTCTCGATATCTAACTCTCTTGCTTGCTATCGCTCCCCCAATGGTCAGTAGCATAGTAGCATAACAGCAGATCACGGACCACTGTCAATCAGATGCTTGCCTTGCCGTCCATCCATCCATCTATCTATCTATCTATCTATGACTCTCGATATCTAACTCTCTTGCTTGCTATCACTCCCCCAATGGTCAGTAGCATAGTAGCATAACAGCAGATCACGGACCACTGTCAATCAGATGCTTGCCTTGCCGTCCATCCATCCATCCATCTATCTATCTATCTATCAATGACTCTCGATATCTAACTCTCTTGCTTGCTATCGCTCCCCCAATGGTCAGTAGCATAGTAGCATAACAGCAGATCACGGACCACTGTCAATCAGATGCTTGCCTTGCCGTCCATCCATCCATCCATCCATCTATCTATCTATCTATCAATGACTCTCGATATCTAACTCTCTTACTTGCTATCGCTCCCCCAATGGTCAGTAGCATAGTAGCATAACAGCAGATCACGGACCACTGTCAATCAGATGCTTGCCTTGCCGTCCATCCATCCATCTATCTATCTATCTATCTATGACTCTTGATATCTAACTCTCTTGCTTGCTATCGCTCCCCCAATGGTCAGTAGCATAGTAGCATAACAGCAGATCACGGACCACTGTCACTCAGATGCTTGCCTTGCCGTCCATCCATCCATCCATCTATCTATCTATCTATCAATGACTCTCGATATCTAACTCTCTTGCTTGCTATCACTCCCCCAATGGTCAGTAGCATAGTAGCATAACAGCAGATCACGGACCACTGTCAATCAGATGCTTGCCTTGCCGTCCATCCATCCATCCATCTATCTATCTATCTATCAATGACTCTCGATATCTAACTCTCTTGCTTGCTATCGCTCCCCAATGGTAAGTAGCATAGTAGCATAACAGCAGATCACGGACCACTGTCAATCAGATGCTTGCCTTGCCGTCCATCCATCCATCTATCTATCTATCTATCTATGACTCTTGATATCTAACTCACTTGCTTGCTATCGCTCCCCCAATGGTCAGTAGCATTGTAGCATAACAGCAGATCACGGACCACTGTCAATCAGATGCTTGCCTTGCCGTCCATCCATCCATCCATCCATCTATCTATCTATCTATCAATGACTCTCGATATCTAACTCTCTTACTTGCTATTGCTCCCCCAATGGTCAGTAGCATAGTAGCATAACAGCAGATCACGGACCACTGTCAATCAGATGCTTGCCTTGCCGTCCATCCATCCATCTATCTATCTATCTATCTATGACTCTTGATATCTAACTCTCTTGCTTGCTATCGCTCCCCCAATGGTCAGTAGCATAGTAGCATAACAGCAGATCACGGACCACTGTCACTCAGATGCTTGCCTTGCCGTCCATCCATCCATCCATCTATCTATCTATCTATCAATGACTCTCGATATCTAACTCTCTTGCTTGCTATCGCTCCCCCAATGGTCAGTAGCATACTAGCATAACAGCAGATCACGGACCACTGTCAATCAGATGCTTGCCTTGCCGTCCATCCATCCATCTATCTATCTATCTATCTATGACTCTCGATATCTAACTCTCTTGCTTGCTATCACTCCCCCAATGGTCAGTAGCATAGTAGCATAACAGCAGATCACGGACCACTGTCAATCAGATGCTTGCCTTGCCGTCCATCCATCCATCCATCTATCTATCTATCTATCAATGACTCTCGATATCTAACTCTCTTGCTTGCTATCGCTCCCCCAATGGTCAGTAGCATAGTAGCATAACAGCAGATCACGGACCACTGTCAATCAGATGCTTGCCTTGCCGTCCATCCATCCATCTATCTATCTATCTAACTATGACTCTTGATATCTAACTCACTTGCTTGCTATCGCTCCCCCAATGGTCAGTAGCATTGTAGCATAACAGCAGATCACGGACCACTGTCAATCAGATGCTTGCCTTGCCGTCCATCCATCCATCCATCCATCTATCTATCTATCTATCAATGACTCTCGATATCTAACTCTCTTACTTGCTATCGCTCCCCCAATGGTCAGTAGCATAGTAGCATAACAGCAGATCACGGACCACTGTCAATCAGATGCTTGCCTTGCCGTCCATCCATCCATCTATCTATCTATCTATCTATGACTCTTGATATCTAACTCTCTTGCTTGCTATCGCTCCCCCAATGGTCAGTAGCATAGTAGCATAACAGCAGATCACGGACCACTGTCACTCAGATGCTTGCCTTGCCGTCCATCCATCCATCCATCTATCTATCTATCTATCAATGACTCTCGATATCTAACTCTCTTGCTTGCTATCGCTCCCCCAATGGTCAGTAGCATAGTAGCATAACAGCAGATCACGGACCACTGTCAATCAGATGCTTGCCTTGCCGTCCATCCATCCATCTATCTATCTATCTATCTATGACTCTTGATATCTAACTCTCTTGCTTGCTATCGCTCCCCCAATGGTCAGTAGCATTGTAGCATAACAGCAGATCACGGACCACTGTCAATCAGATGCTTGCCTTGCCGTCCATCCATCCATCCATCTATCTATCTATCTATCAATGACTCTCGATATCTAACTCTCTTGCTTGCTATCGCTCCCCCAATGGTCAGTAGCATAGTAGCATAACAGCAGATCACGGACCACTGTCAATCAGATGCTTGCCTTGCCGTCCATCCATCCATCCATCTATCTATCTATCTATCAATGACTCTCGATATCTAACTCTCTTGCTTGCTATCGCTCCCCCAATGGTCAGTAGCATAGTAGCATAACAGCAGATCACGGACCACTGTCAATCAGATGCTTGCCTTGCCGTCCATCCATCCATCTATCTATCTATCTATCTATGACTCTTGATATCTAACTCACTTGCTTGCTATCGCTCCCCCAATGGTCAGTAGCATTGTAGCATAACAGCAGATCACGGACCACTGTCAATCAGATGCTTGCCTTGCCGTCCATCCATCCATCCATCCATCTATCTATCTATCTATCAATGACTCTCGATATCTAACTCTCTTACTTGCTATCGCTCCCCCAATGGTCAGTAGCATAGTAGCATAACAGCAGATCACGGACCACTGTCAATCAGATGCTTGCCTTGCCGTCCATCCATCCATCTATCTATCTATCTATCTATGACTCTTGATATCTAACTCTCTTGCTTGCTATCGCTCCCCCAATGGTCAGTAGCATAGTAGCATAACAGCAGATCACGGACCACTGTCACTCAGATGCTTGCCTTGCCGTCCATCCATCCATCCATCTATCTATCTATCTATCAATGACTCTCGATATCTAACTCTCTTGCTTGCTATCGCTCCCCCAATGGTCAGTAGCATAGTAGCATAACAGCAGATCACGGACCACTGTCAATCAGATGCTTGCCTTGCCGTCCATCCATCCATCTATCTATCTATCTATCTATGACTCTTGATATCTAACTCTCTTGCTTGCTATCGCCCCCCCAATGGTCAGTAGCATAGTAGCATAACAGCAGATCACGGACCACTGTCAATCAGATGCTTGCCTTGCCGTCCATCCATCCATCTATCTATCTATCTATCTATCTATGACTCTCGATATCTAACTCTCTTGCTTGCTATCGCTCCCCCAATGGTCAGTAGCATAGTAGCATAACAGCAGATCACGGACCACTGTCAATCAGATGCTTGCCTTGCCATCCATCCATCCATCTATCTATCTATCTATCTATGACTCTCGATATCTAACTCTCTTGCTTGCTATCACTCCCCCAATGGTCAGTAGCATAGTAGCATAACAGCAGATCACGGACCACTGTCAATCAGATGCTTGCCTTGCCGTCCATCCATCCATCCATCTATCTATCTATCTATCAATGACTCTCGATATCTAACTCTCTTGCTTGCTATCGCTCCCCCAATGGTCAGTAGCATAGTAGCATAACAGCAGATCACGGACCACTGTCAATCAGATGCTTGCCTTGCCGTCCATCCATCCATCTATCTATCTATCTATCTATGACTCTTGATATCTAACTCACTTGCTTGCTATCGCTCCCCCAATGGTCAGTAGCATTGTAGCATAACAGCAGATCACGGACCACTGTCACTCAGATGCTTGCCTTGCCGTCCATCCATCCATCCATCTATCTATCTATCTATCAATGACTCTCGATATCTAACTCTCTTGCTTGCTATCGCTCCCCCAATGGTCAGTAGCATAGTAGCATAACAGCAGATCACGGACCACTGTCAATCAGATGCTTGCCTTGCCGTCCATCCATCCATCTATCTATCTATCTATCTATGACTCTTGATATCTAACTCTCTTGCTTGCTATCGCCCCCCCAATGGTCAGTAGCATAGTAGCATAACAGCAGATCACGGACCACTGTCAATCAGATGCTTGCCTTGCCGTCCATCCATCCATCTATCTATCTATCTATCTATCTATGACTCTCGATATCTAACTCTCTTGCTTGCTATCGCTCCCCCAATGGTCAGTAGCATTGTAGCATAACAGCAGATCACGGACCACTGTCAATCAGATGCTTGCCTTGCCGTCCATCCATCCATCTCTCTATCTATCTATCTATGACTCTTGATATCTAACTCTCTTGCTTGCTATCGATCCCCCAATGGTCAGTAGCATTGTAGCATAACAGCAGATCACGGACCACTGTCAATCAGATGCTTGCCTTGCCGTCCATCCATCCATCCATCCATCTATCTATCTATCCATCAATGACTCTCGATATCTAACTCTCTTACTTGCTATCGCTCCCCCAATGGTCAGTAGCATAGTAGCATAACAGCAGATCACGGACCACTGTCAATCAGATGCTTGCCTTGCCGTCCATCCATCCATCTATCTATCTATCTATCTATGACTCTTGATATCTAACTCTCTTGCTTGCTATCGCTCCCCCAATGGTCAGTAGCATAGTAGCATAACAGCAGATCACGGACCACTGTCACTCAGATGCTTGCCTTGCCGTCCATCCATCCATCCATCTATCTATCTATCTATCAATGACTCTCGATATCTAACTCTCTTACTTGCTATCGCTCCCCCAATGGTCAGTAGCATAGTAGCATAACAGCAGATCACGGACCACTGTCAATCAGATGCTTGCCTTGCCGTCCATCCATCCATCTATCTATCTATCTATCTATGACTCTCGATATCTAACTCTCTTGCTTGCTATCACTCCCCCAATGGTCAGTAGCATAGTAGCATAACAGCAGATCACGGACCACTGTCAATCAGATGCTTGCCTTGCCGTCCATCCATCCATCCATCTATCTATCTATCTATCAATGACTCTCGATATCTAACTCTCTTGCTTGCTATCGCTCCCCCAATGGTCAGTAGCATAGTAGCATAACAGCAGATCACGGACCACTGTCAATCAGATGCTTGCCTTGCCGTCCATCCATCCATCTATCTATCTATCTATCTATGACTCTTGATATCTAACTCACTTGCTTGCTATCGCTCCCCCAATGGTCAGTAGCATTGTAGCATAACAGCAGATCACGGACCACTGTCAATCAGATGCTTGCCTTGCCGTCCATCCATCCATCCATCCATCTATCTATCTATCTATCAATGACTCTCGATATCTAACTCTCTTGCTTGCTATCGCTCCCCCAATGGTCAGTAGCATAGTAGCATAACAGCAGATCACGGACCACTGTCAATCAGATGCTTGCCTTGCCGTCCATCCATCCATCCATCTATCTATCTATCTATCAATGACTCTCGATATCTAACTCTCTTGCTTGCTATCGCTCCCCCAATGGTCAGTAGCATAGTAGCATAACAGCAGATCACGGACCACTGTCAATCAGATGCTTGCCTTGCCGTCCATCCATCCATCCATCTATCTATCTATCTATCAATGACTCTCGATATCTAACTCTCTTGCTTGCTATCGCTCCCCCAATGGTCAGTAGCATAGTAGCATAACAGCAGATCACGGACCACTGTCAATCAGATGCTTGCCTTGCCGTCCATCCATCCATCTATCTATCTATCTATCTATGACTCTTGATATCTAACTCACTTGCTTGCTATCGCTCCCCCAATGGTCAGTAGCATTGTAGCATAACAGCAGATCACGGACCACTGTCAATCAGATGCTTGCCTTGCCGTCCATCCATCCATCCATCCATCTATCTATCTATCTATCAATGACTCTCGATATCTAACTCTCTTACTTGCTATCGCTCCCCCAATGGTCAGTAGCATAGTAGCATAACAGCAGATCACGGACCACTGTCAATCAGATGCTTGCCTTGCCGTCCATCCATCCATCTATCTATCTATCTATCTATGACTCTTGATATCTAACTCTCTTGCTTGCTATCGCTCCCCCAATGGTCAGTAGCATAGTAGCATAACAGCAGATCACGGACCACTGTCACTCAGATGCTTGCCTTGCCGTCCATCCATCCATCCATCTATCTATCTATCTATCAATGACTCTCGATATCTAACTCTCTTGCTTGCTATCGCTCCCCCAATGGTCAGTAGCATAGTAGCATAACAGCAGATCACGGACCACTGTCAATCAGATGCTTGCCTTGCCGTCCATCCATCCATCTATCTATCTATCTATCTATGACTCTTGATATCTAACTCTCTTGCTTGCTATCGCCCCCCCAATGGTCAGTAGCATAGTAGCATAACAGCAGATCACGGACCACTGTCAATCAGATGCTTGCCTTGCCGTCCATCCATCCATCTATCTATCTATCTATCTATCTATGACTCTCGATATCTAACTCTCTTGCTTGCTATCGCTCCCCCAATGGTCAGTAGCATAGTAGCATAACAGCAGATCACGGACCACTGTCAATCAGATGCTTGCCTTGCCATCCATCCATCCATCTATCTATCTATCTATCTATGACTCTCGATATCTAACTCTCTTGCTTGCTATCACTCCCCCAATGGTCAGTAGCATAGTAGCATAACAGCAGATCACGGACCACTGTCAATCAGATGCTTGCCTTGCCGTCCATCCATCCATCCATCTATCTATCTATCTATCAATGACTCTCGATATCTAACTCTCTTGCTTGCTATCGCTCCCCCAATGGTCAGTAGCATAGTAGCATAACAGCAGATCACGGACCACTGTCAATCAGATGCTTGCCTTGCCGTCCATCCATCCATCTATCTATCTATCTATCTATGACTCTTGATATCTAACTCACTTGCTTGCTATCGCTCCCCCAATGGTCAGTAGCATTGTAGCATAACAGCAGATCACGGACCACTGTCACTCAGATGCTTGCCTTGCCGTCCATCCATCCATCCATCTATCTATCTATCTATCAATGACTCTCGATATCTAACTCTCTTGCTTGCTATCGCTCCCCCAATGGTCAGTAGCATAGTAGCATAACAGCAGATCACGGACCACTGTCAATCAGATGCTTGCCTTGCCGTCCATCCATCCATCTATCTATCTATCTATCTATCTATGACTCTCGATATCTAACTCTCTTGCTTGCTATCGCTCCCCCAATGGTCAGTAGCATTGTAGCATAACAGCAGATCACGGACCACTGTCAATCAGATGCTTGCCTTGCCGTCCATCCATCCATCTCTCTATCTATCTATCTATGACTCTTGATATCTAACTCTCTTGCTTGCTATCGATCCCCCAATGGTCAGTAGCATTGTAGCATAACAGCAGATCACGGACCACTGTCAATCAGATGCTTGCCTTGCCGTCCATCCATCCATCCATCCATCTATCTATCTATCCATCAATGACTCTCGATATCTAACTCTCTTACTTGCTATCGCTCCCCCAATGGTCAGTAGCATAGTAGCATAACAGCAGATCACGGACCACTGTCAATCAGATGCTTGCCTTGCCGTCCATCCATCCATCTATCTATCTATCTATCTATGACTCTTGATATCTAACTCTCTTGCTTGCTATCGCTCCCCCAATGGTCAGTAGCATAGTAGCATAACAGCAGATCACGGACCACTGTCACTCAGATGCTTGCCTTGCCGTCCATCCATCCATCCATCTATCTATCTATCTATCAATGACTCTCGATATCTAACTCTCTTACTTGCTATCGCTCCCCCAATGGTCAGTAGCATAGTAGCATAACAGCAGATCACGGACCACTGTCAATCAGATGCTTGCCTTGCCGTCCATCCATCCATCTATCTATCTATCTATCTATGACTCTCGATATCTAACTCTCTTGCTTGCTATCACTCCCCCAATGGTCAGTAGCATAGTAGCATAACAGCAGATCACGGACCACTGTCAATCAGATGCTTGCCTTGCCGTCCATCCATCCATCCATCTATCTATCTATCTATCAATGACTCTCGATATCTAACTCTCTTGCTTGCTATCGCTCCCCCAATGGTCAGTAGCATAGTAGCATAACAGCAGATCACGGACCACTGTCAATCAGATGCTTGCCTTGCCGTCCATCCATCCATCCATCCATCTATCTATCTATCTATCAATGACTCTCGATATCTAACTCTCTTACTTGCTATCGCTCCCCCAATGGTCAGTAGCATAGTAGCATAACAGCAGATCACGGACCACTGTCAATCAGATGCTTGCCTTGCCGTCCATCCATCCATCTATCTATCTATCTATCTATGACTCTTGATATCTAACTCTCTTGCTTGCTATCGCTCCCCCAATGGTCAGTAGCATAGTAGCATAACAGCAGATCACGGACCACTGTCACTCAGATGCTTGCCTTGCCGTCCATCCATCCATCCATCTATCTATCTATCTATCAATGACTCTCGATATCTAACTCTCTTGCTTGCTATCGCTCCCCCAATGGTCAGTAGCATAGTAGCATAACAGCAGATCACGGACCACTGTCAATCAGATGCTTGCCTTGCCGTCCATCAATCCATCTATCTATCTATCTATCTATCTATGACTCTCGATATCTAACTCTCTTGCTTGCTATCGCTCCCCCAATGGTCAGTAGCATAGTAGCATAACAGCAGATCACGGACCACTGTCAATCAGATGCTTGCCTTGCCGTCCATCCATCCATCTATCTATCTATCTATCTATGACTCTCGATATCTAACTCTCTTGCTTGCTATCACTCCCCCAATGGTCAGTAGCATAGTAGCATAACAGCAGATCACGGACCACTGTCAATCAGATGCTTGCCTTGCCGTCCATCCATCCATCCATCTATCTATCTATCTATCAATGACTCTCGATATCTAACTCTCTTGCTTGCTATCGCTCCCCCAATGGTCAGTAGCATAGTAGCACAACAGCAGATCACGGACCACTGTCAATCAGATGCTTGCCTTGCCGTCCATCCATCCATCTATCTATCTATCTATCTATGACTCTTGATATCTAACTCACTTGCTTGCTATCGCTCCCCCAATGGTCAGTAGCATTGTAGCATAACAGCAGATCACGGACCACTGTCACTCAGATGCTTGCCTTGCCGTCCATCCATCCATCCATCTATCTATCTATCTATCAATGACTCTCGATATCTAACTCTCTTGCTTGCTATCGCTCCCCCAATGGTCAGTAGCATAGTAGCATAACAGCAGATCACGGACCACTGTCAATCAGATGCTTGCCTTGCCGTCCATCCATCCATCTATCTATCTATCTATCTATGACTCTTGATATCTAACTCTCTTGCTTGCTATCGCCCCCCCAATGGTCAGTAGCATAGTAGCATAACAGCAGATCACGGACCACTGTCAATCAGATGCTTGCCTTGCCGTCCATCCATCCATCTATCTATCTATCTATCTATCTATGACTCTCGATATCTAACTCTCTTGCTTGCTATCGCTCCCCCAATGGTCAGTAGCATAGTAGCATAACAGCAGATCACGGACCACTGTCAATCAGATGCTTGCCTTGCCGTCCATCCATCCATCTATCTATCAATCTATCTATGACTCTCGATATCTAACTCTCTTGCTTGCTATCACTCCCCCAATGGTCAGTAGCATAGTAGCATAACAGCAGATCACGGACCACTGTCAATCAGATGCTTGCCTTGCCATCCATCCATCCATCCATCTATCTATCTATCTATCAATGACTCTCGATATCTAACTCTCTTGCTTGCTATCGCTCCCCCAATGGTCAGTAGCATAGTAGCATAACAGCAGATCACGGACCACTGTCAATCAGATGCTTGCCTTGCCGTCCATCCATCCATCCATCTATCTATCTATCTATCTATGACTCTCGATATCTAACTCTCTTGCTTGCTATCGCTCCCCCAATGGTCAGTAGCATTGTAGCATAACAGCAGATCACGGACCACTGTCAATCAGATGCTTGCCTTGCCGTCCATCCATCCATCTATCTATCTATCTATCTATGACTCTCGATATCTAACTCTCTTGCTTGCTATCGCTCCCCCAATGGTCAGTAGCATAGTAGCATAACAGCAGATCACGGACCACTGTCAATCAGATGCTTGCCTTGCCGTCCATCCATCCATCCATCTATCTATCTATCTATCAATGACTCTCGATATCTAACTCTCTTGCTTGCTATCGCTCCCCCAATGGTCAGTAGCATAGTAGCATAACAGCAGATCACGGACCACTGTCAATCAGATGCTTGCCTTGCCGTCCATCCATCCATCTATCTATCTATCTATCTATGACTCTTGATATCTAACTCACTTGCTTGCTATCGCTCCCCCAATGGTCAGTAGCATTGTAGCATAACAGCAGATCACGGACCACTGTCACTCAGATGCTTGCCTTGCCGTCCATCCATCCATCCATCTATCTATCTATCTATCAATGACTCTCGATATCTAACTCTCTTGCTTGCTATCGCTCCCCCAATGGTCAGTAGCATAGTAGCATAACAGCAGATCACGGACCACTGTCAATCAGATGCTTGCCTTGCCGTCCATCCATCCATCCATCTATCTATCTATCTATCAATGACTCTCGATATCTAACTCTCTTGCTTGCTATCGCTCCCCCAATGGTCAGTAGCATAGTAGCATAACAGCAGATCACGGACCACTGTCAATCAGATGCTTGCCTTGCCGTCCATCCATCCATCTATCTATCTATCTATCTATCTATGACTCTTGATATCTAACTCTCTTGCTTGCTATCGCCCCCCCAATGGTCAGTAGCATAGTAGCATAACAGCAGATCACGGACCACTGTCAATCAGATGCTTGCCTTGCCGTCCATCCATCCATCTATCTATCTATCTATCTATCTATGACTCTCGATATCTAACTCTCTTGCTTGCTATCGCTCCCCCAATGGTCAGTAGCATAGTAGCATAACAGCAGATCACGGACCACTGTCAATCAGATGCTTGCCTTGCCGTCCATCCATCCATCTATCTATCTATCTATCTATGACTCTCGATATCTAACTCTCTTGCTTGCTATCACTCCCCCAATGGTCAGTAGCATAGTAGCATAACAGCAGATCACGGACCACTGTCAATCAGATGCTTGCCTTGCCGTCCATCCATCCATCCATCTATCTATCTATCTATCAATGACTCTCGATATCTAACTCTCTTGCTTGCTATCGCTCCCCCAATGGTCAGTAGCATAGTAGCACAACAGCAGATCACGGACCACTGTCAATCAGATGCTTGCCTTGCCGTCCATCCATCCATCTATCTATCTATCTATCTATGACTCTTGATATCTAACTCACTTGCTTGCTATCGCTCCCCCAATGGTCAGTAGCATTGTAGCATAACAGCAGATCACGGACCACTGTCACTCAGATGCTTGCCTTGCCGTCCATCCATCCATCCATCTATCTATCTATCTATCAATGACTCTCGATATCTAACTCTCTTGCTTGCTATCGCTCCCCCAATGGTCAGTAGCATAGTAGCATAACAGCAGATCACGGACCACTGTCAATCAGATGCTTGCCTTGCCGTCCATCCATCCATCTATCTATCTATCTATCTATGACTCTTGATATCTAACTCTCTTGCTTGCTATCGCCCCCCCAATGGTCAGTAGCATAGTAGCATAACAGCAGATCACGGACCACTGTCAATCAGATGCTTGCCTTGCCGTCCATCCATCCATCTATCTATCTATCTATCTATCTATGACTCTCGATATCTAACTCTCTTGCTTGCTATCGCTCCCCCAATGGTCAGTAGCATAGTAGCATAACAGCAGATCACGGACCACTGTCAATCAGATGCTTACCTTGCCGTCCATCCATCCATCTATCTATCAATCTATCTATGACTCTCGATATCTAACTCTCTTGCTTGCTATCACTCCCCCAATGGTCAGTAGCATAGTAGCATAACAGCAGATCACGGACCACTGTCAATCAGATGCTTGCCTTGCCATCCATCCATCCATCCATCTATCTATCTATCTATCAATGACTCTCGATATCTAACTCTCTTGCTTGCTATCGCTCCCCCAATGGTCAGTAGCATAGTAGCATAACAGCAGATCACGGACCACTGTCAATCAGATGCTTGCCTTGCCGTCCATCCATCCATCTATCTATCTATCTATCTATCTATGACTCTCGATATCTAACTCTCTTGCTTGCTATCGCTCCCCCAATGGTCAGTAGCATTGTAGCATAACAGCAGATCACGGACCACTGTCAATCAGATGCTTGCCTTGCCGTCCATCCATCCATCTATCTATCTATCTATCTATGACTCTCGATATCTAACTCTCTTGCTTGCTATCGCTCCCCCAATGGTCAGTAGCATAGTAGCATAACAGCAGATCACGGACCACTGTCAATCAGATGCTTGCCTTGCCGTCCATCCATCCATCCATCTATCTATCTATCTATCAATGACTCTCGATATCTAACTCTCTTGCTTGCTATCGCTCCCCCAATGGTCAGTAGCATAGTAGCATAACAGCAGATCACGGACCACTGTCAATCAGATGCTTGCCTTGCCGTCCATCCATCCATCTATCTATCTATCTATCTATGACTCTTGATATCTAACTCACTTGCTTGCTATCGCTCCCCCAATGGTCAGTAGCATTGTAGCATAACAGCAGATCACGGACCACTGTCACTCAGATGCTTGCCTTGCCGTCCATCCATCCATCCATCTATCTATCTATCTATCAATGACTCTCGATATCTAACTCTCTTGCTTGCTATCGCTCCCCCAATGGTCAGTAGCATAGTAGCATAACAGCAGATCACGGACCACTGTCAATCAGATGCTTGCCTTGCCGTCCATCCATCCATCTATCTATCTATCTATCTATGACTCTTGATATCTAACTCTCTTGCTTGCTATCGCCCCCCCAATGGTCAGTAGCATAGTAGCATAACAGCAGATCACGGACCACTGTCAATCAGATGCTTGCCTTGCCGTCCATCCATCCATCTATCTATCTATCTATCTATCTATGACTCTCGATATCTAACTCTCTTGCTTGCTATCGCTCCCCCAATGGTCAGTAGCATAGTAGCATAACAGCAGATCACGGACCACTGTCAATCAGATGCTTGCCTTGCCGTCCATCCATCCATCTATCTATCTATCTATCTATGACTCTCGATATCTAACTCTCTTGCTTGCTATCACTCCCCCAATGGTCAGTAGCATAGTAGCATAACAGCAGATCACGGACCACTGTCAATCAGATGCTTGCCTTGCCGTCCATCCATCCATCCATCTATCTATCTATCTATCAATGACTCTCGATATCTAACTCTCTTGCTTGCTATCGCTCCCCCAATGGTCAGTAGCATTGTAGCATAACAGCAGATCACGGACCACTGTCACTCAGATGCTTGCCTTGCCGTCCATCCATCCATCCATCTATCTATCTATCTATCAATGACTCTCGATATCTAACTCTCTTGCTTGCTATCGCTCCCCCAATGGTCAGTAGCATAGTAGCATAACAGCAGATCACGGACCACTGTCAATCAGATGCTTGCCTTGCCGTCCATCCATCCATCTATCTATCTATCTATCTATGACTCTTGATATCTAACTCTCTTGCTTGCTATCGCCCCCCCAATGGTCAGTAGCATAGTAGCATAACAGCAGATCACGGACCACTGTCAATCAGATGCTTGCCTTGCCGTCCATCCATCCATCTATCTATCTATCTATCTATCTATGACTCTCGATATCTAACTCTCTTGCTTGCTATCGCTCCCCCAATGGTCAGTAGCATAGTAGCATAACAGCAGATCACGGACCACTGTCAATCAGATGCTTACCTTGCCGTCCATCCATCCATCTATCTATCAATCTATCTATGACTCTCGATATCTAACTCTCTTGCTTGCTATCACTCCCCCAATGGTCAGTAGCATAGTAGGATAACAGCAGATCACGGACCACTGTCAATCAGATGCTTGCCTTGCCATCCATCCATCCATCCATCTATCTATCTATCTATCAATGACTCTCGATATCTAACTCTCTTGCTTGCTATCGCTCCCCCAATGGTCAGTAGCATAGTAGCATAACAGCAGATCACGGACCACTGTCAATCAGATGCTTGCCTTGCCGTCCATCCATCCATCTATCTATCTATCTATCTATCTATGACTCTCGATATCTAACTCTCTTGCTTGCTATCGCTCCCCCAATGGTCAGTAGCATTGTAGCATAACAGCAGATCACGGACCACTGTCAATCAGATGCTTGCCTTGCCGTCCATCCATCCATCTATCTATCTATCTATCTATGACTCTCGATATCTAACTCTCTTGCTTGCTATCGCTCCCCCAATGGTCAGTAGCATAGTAGCATAACAGCAGATCACGGACCACTGTCAATCAGATGCTTGCCTTGCCGTCCATCCATCCATCCATCTATCTATCTATCTATCAATGACTCTCGATATCTAACTCTCTTGCTTGCTATCGCTCCCCCAATGGTCAGTAGCATAGTAGCATAACAGCAGATCACGGACCACTGTCAATCAGATGCTTGCCTTGCCGTCCATCCATCCATCTATCTATCTATCTATCTATGACTCTTGATATCTAACTCACTTGCTTGCTATCGCTCCCCCAATGGTCAGTAGCATTGTAGCATAACAGCAGATCACGGACCACTGTCACTCAGATGCTTGCCTTGCCGTCCATCCATCCATCCATCTATCTATCTATCTATCAATGACTCTCGATATCTAACTCTCTTGCTTGCTATCGCTCCCCCAATGGTCAGTAGCATAGTAGCATAACAGCAGATCACGGACCACTGTCAATCAGATGCTTGCCTTGCCGTCCATCCATCCATCTATCTATCTATCTATCTATGACTCTTGATATCTAACTCTCTTGCTTGCTATCGCCCCCCCAATGGTCAGTAGCATAGTAGCATAACAGCAGATCACGGACCACTGTCAATCAGATGCTTGCCTTGCCGTCCATCCATCCATCTATCTATCTATCTATCTATCTATGACTCTCGATATCTAACTCTCTTGCTTGCTATCGCTCCCCCAATGGTCAGTAGCATAGTAGCATAACAGCAGATCACGGACCACTGTCAATCAGATGCTTGCCTTGCCGTCCATCCATCCATCTATCTATCTATCTATCTATGACTCTCGATATCTAACTCTCTTGCTTGCTATCACTCCCCCAATGGTCAGTAGCATAGTAGCATAACAGCAGATCACGGACCACTGTCAATCAGATGCTTGCCTTGCCGTCCATCCATCCATCCATCTATCTATCTATCTATCAATGACTCTCGATATCTAACTCTCTTGCTTGCTATCGCTCCCCCAATGGTCAGTAGCATAGTAGCATAACAGCAGATCACGGACCACTGTCAATCAGATGCTTGCCTTGCCGTCCATCCATCCATCCATCTATCTATCTATCTATCAATGACTCTCGATATCTAACTCTCTTGCTTGCTATCGCTCCCCCAATGGTCAGTAGCATAGTAGCATAACAGCAGATCACGGACCACTGTCAATCAGATGCTTGCCTTGCCGTCCATCCATCCATCTATCTATCTATCTATCTATGACTCTTGATATCTAACTCACTTGCTTGCTATCGCTCCCCCAATGGTCAGTAGCATTGTAGCATAACAGCAGATCACGGACCACTGTCACTCAGATGCTTGCCTTGCCGTCCATCCATCCATCCATCTATCTATCTATCTATCAATGACTCTCGATATCTAACTCTCTTGCTTGCTATCGCTCCCCCAATGGTCAGTAGCATAGTAGCATAACAGCAGATCACGGACCACTGTCAATCAGATGCTTGCCTTGCCGTCCATCCATCCATCTATCTATCTATCTATCTATGACTCTTGATATCTAACTCTCTTGCTTGCTATCGCCCCCCCAATGGTCAGTAGCATAGTAGCATAACAGCAGATCACGGACCACTGTCAATCAGATGCTTGCCTTGCCGTCCATCCATCCATCTATCTATCTATCTATCTATCTATGACTCTCGATATCTAACTCTCTTGCTTGCTATCGCTCCCCCAATGGTCAGTAGCATAGTAGCATAACAGCAGATCACGGACCACTGTCAATCAGATGCTTGCCTTGCCGTCCATCCATCCATCTATCTATCTATCTATCTATGACTCTCGATATCTAACTCTCTTGCTTGCTATCACTCCCCCAATGGTCAGTAGCATAGTAGCATAACAGCAGATCACGGACCACTGTCAATCAGATGCTTGCCTTGCCGTCCATCCATCCATCCATCTATCTATCTATCTATCAATGACTCTCGATATCTAACTCTCTTGCTTGCTATCGCTCCCCCAATGGTCAGTAGCATTGTAGCATAACAGCAGATCACGGACCACTGTCACTCAGATGCTTGCCTTGCCGTCCATCCATCCATCCATCTATCTATCTATCTATCAATGACTCTCGATATCTAACTCTCTTGCTTGCTATCGCTCCCCCAATGGTCAGTAGCATAGTAGCATAACAGCAGATCACGGACCACTGTCAATCAGATGCTTGCCTTGCCGTCCATCCATCCATCTATCTATCTATCTATCTATGACTCTTGATATCTAACTCTCTTGCTTGCTATCGCCCCCCCAATGGTCAGTAGCATAGTAGCATAACAGCAGATCACGGACCACTGTCAATCAGATGCTTGCCTTGCCGTCCATCCATCCATCTATCTATCTATCTATCTATCTATGACTCTCGATATCTAACTCTCTTGCTTGCTATCGCTCCCCCAATGGTCAGTAGCATAGTAGCATAACAGCAGATCACGGACCACTGTCAATCAGATGCTTGCCTTGCCGTCCATCCATCCATCTATCTATCAATCTATCTATGACTCTCGATATCTAACTCTCTTGCTTGCTATCACTCCCCCAATGGTCAGTAGCATAGTAGCATAACAGCAGATCACGGACCACTGTCAATCAGATGCTTGCCTTGCCATCCATCCATCCATCCATCTATCTATCTATCTATCAATGACTTTCGATATCTAACTCTCTTGCTTGCTATCGCTCCCCCAATGGTCAGTAGCATAGTAGCATAACAGCAGATCACGGACCACTGTCAATCAGATGCTTGCCTTGCCGTCCATCCATCCATCTATCTATCTATCTATCTATGACTCTTGATATCTAACTCTCTTGCTTGCTATCGCCCCCCCAATGGTCAGTAGCATAGTAGCATAACAGCAGATCACGGACCACTGTCAATCAGATGCTTGCCTTGCCGTCCATCCATCCATCTATCTATCTATCTATCTATCTATGACTCTCGATATCTAACTCTCTTGCTTGCTATCGCTCCCCCAATGGTCAGTAGCATAGTAGCATAACAGCAGATCACGGACCACTGTCAATCAGATGCTTGCCTTGCCGTCCATCCATCCATCTATCTATCTATCTATCTATGACTCTCGATATCTAACTCTCTTGCTTGCTATCACTCCCCCAATGGTCAGTAGCATAGTAGCATAACAGCAGATCACGGACCACTGTCAATCAGATGCTTGCCTTGCCGTCCATCCATCCATCCATCTATCTATCTATCTATCAATGACTCTCGATATCTAACTCTCTTGCTTGCTATCGCTCCCCCAATGGTCAGTAGCATAGTAGCATAACAGCAGATCACGGACCACTGTCAATCAGATGCTTGCCTTGCCGTCCATCCATCCATCCATCTATCTATCTATCTATCAATGACTCTCGATATCTAACTCTCTTGCTTGCTATCGCTCCCCCAATGGTCAGTAGCATAGTAGCATAACAGCAGATCACGGACCACTGTCAATCAGATGCTTGCCTTGCCGTCCATCCATCCATCTATCTATCTATCTATCTATGACTCTTGATATCTAACTCACTTGCTTGCTATCGCTCCCCCAATGGTCAGTAGCATTGTAGCATAACAGCAGATCACGGACCACTGTCACTCAGATGCTTGCCTTGCCGTCCATCCATCCATCCATCTATCTATCTATCTATCAATGACTCTCGATATCTAACTCTCTTGCTTGCTATCGCTCCCCCAATGGTCAGTAGCATAGTAGCATAACAGCAGATCACGGACCACTGTCAATCAGATGCTTGCCTTGCCGTCCATCCATCCATCTATCTATCTATCTATCTATGACTCTTGATATCTAACTCTCTTGCTTGCTATCGCCCCCCCAATGGTCAGTAGCATAGTAGCATAACAGCAGATCACGGACCACTGTCAATCAGATGCTTGCCTTGCCGTCCATCCATCCATCTATCTATCTATCTATCTATCTATGACTCTCGATATCTAACTCTCTTGCTTGCTATCGCTCCCCCAATGGTCAGTAGCATAGTAGCATAACAGCAGATCACGGACCACTGTCAATCAGATGTTTGCCTTGCCGTCCATCCATCCATCTATCTATCTATCTATCTATGACTCTCGATATCTAACTCTCTTGCTTGCTATCACTCCCCCAATGGTCAGTAGCATAGTAGCATAACAGCAGATCACGGACCACTGTCAATCAGATGCTTGCCTTGCCGTCCATCCATCCATCCATCTATCTATCTATCTATCAATGACTCTCGATATCTAACTCTCTTGCTTGCTATCGCTCCCCCAATGGTCAGTAGCATTGTAGCATAACAGCAGATCACGGACCACTGTCACTCAGATGCTTGCCTTGCCGTCCATCCATCCATCCATCTATCTATCTATCTATCAATGACTCTCGATATCTAACTCTCTTGCTTGCTATCGCTCCCCCAATGGTCAGTAGCATAGTAGCATAACAGCAGATCACGGACCACTGTCAATCAGATGCTTGCCTTGCCGTCCATCCATCCATCTATCTATCTATCTATCTATGACTCTTGATATCTAACTCTCTTGCTTGCTATCGCCCCCCCAATGGTCAGTAGCATAGTAGCATAACAGCAGATCACGGACCACTGTCAATCAGATGCTTGCCTTGCCGTCCATCCATCCATCTATCTATCTATCTATCTATCTATGACTCTCGATATCTAACTCTCTTGCTTGCTATCGCTCCCCCAATGGTCAGTAGCATAGTAGCATAACAGCAGATCACGGACCACTGTCAATCAGATGCTTGCCTTGCCGTCCATCCATCCATCTATCTATCAATCTATCTATGACTCTCGATATCTAACTCTCTTGCTTGCTATCACTCCCCCAATGGTCAGTAGCATAGTAGCATAACAGCAGATCACGGACCACTGTCAATCAGATGCTTGCCTTGCCATCCATCCATCCATCCATCTATCTATCTATCTATCAATGACTTTCGATATCTAACTCTCTTGCTTGCTATCGCTCCCCCAATGGTCAGTAGCATAGTAGCATAACAGCAGATCACGGACCACTGTCAATCAGATGCTTGCCTTGCCGTCCATCCATCCATCTATCTATCTATCTATCTATCTATGACTCTCGATATCTAACTCTCTTGCTTGCTATCGCTCCCCCAATGGTCAGTAGCATTGTAGCATAACAGCAGATCACGGACCACTGTCAATCAGATGCTTGCCTTGCCGTCCATCCATCCATCTATCTATCTATCTATCTATGACTCTCGATATCTAACTCTCTTGCTTGCTATCGCTCCCCCAATGGTCAGTAGCATAGTAGCATAACAGCAGATCACGGACCACTGTCAATCAGATGCTTGCCTTGCCGTCCATCCATCCATCCATCTATCTATCTATCTATCAATGACTCTCGATATCTAACTCTCTTGCTTGCTATCGCTCCCCCAATGGTCAGTAGCATAGTAGCATAACAGCAGATCACGGACCACTGTCAATCAGATGCTTGCCTTGCCGTCCATCCATCCATCTATCTATCTATCTATCTATGACTCTTGATATCTAACTCACTTGCTTGCTATCGCTCCCCCAATGGTCAGTAGCATTGTAGCATAACAGCAGATCACGGACCACTGTCACTCAGATGCTTGCCTTGCCGTCCATCCATCCATCCATCTATCTATCTATCTATCAATGACTCTCGATATCTAACTCTCTTGCTTGCTATCGCTCCCCCAATGGTCAGTAGCATAGTAGCATAACAGCAGATCACGGACCACTGTCAATCAGATGCTTGCCTTGCCGTCCATCCATCCATCTATCTATCTATCTATCTATGACTCTTGATATCTAACTCTCTTGCTTGCTATCGCCCCCCCAATGGTCAGTAGCATAGTAGCATAACAGCAGATCACGGACCACTGTCAATCAGATGCTTGCCTTGCCGTCCATCCATCCATCTATCTATCTATCTATCTATCTATGACTCTCGATATCTAACTCTCTTGCTTGCTATCGCTCCCCCAATGGTCAGTAGCATAGTAGCATAACAGCAGATCACGGACCACTGTCAATCAGATGCTTGCTTTGCCGTCCATCCATCCATCTATCTATCTATCTATCTATGACTCTTGATATCTAACTCTCTTGCTTGCTATCGCCCCCCCAATGGTCAGTAGCATAGTAGCATAACAGCAGATCACGGACCACTGTCAATCAGATGCTTGCCTTGCCGTCCATCCATCCATCTATCTATCTATCTATCTATCTATGACTCTCGATATCTAACTCTCTTGCTTGCTATCGCTCCCCCAATGGTCAGTAGCATAGTAGCATAACAGCAGATCACGGACCACTGTCAATCAGATGCTTGCCTTGCCGTCCATCCATCCATCTATCTATCAATCTATCTATGACTCTCGATATCTAACTCTCTTGCTTGCTATCACTCCCCCAATGGTCAGTAGCATAGTAGCATAACAGCAGATCACGGACCACTGTCAATCAGATGCTTGCCTTGCCATCCATCCATCCATCCATCTATCTATCTATCTATCAATGACTTTCGATATCTAACTCTCTTGCTTGCTATCGCTCCCCCAATGGTCAGTAGCATAGTAGCATAACAGCAGATCACGGACCACTGTCAATCAGATGCTTGCCTTGCCGTCCATCCATCCATCTATCTATCTATCTATCTATCTATGACTCTCGATATCTAACTCTCTTGCTTGCTATCGCTCCCCCAATGGTCAGTAGCATTGTAGCATAACAGCAGATCACGGACCACTGTCAATCAGATGCTTGCCTTGCCGTCCATCCATCCATCTATCTATCTATCTATCTATGACTCTCGATATCTAACTCTCTTGCTTGCTATCGCTCCCCCAATGGTCAGTAGCATAGTAGCATAACAGCAGATCACGGACCACTGTCAATCAGATGCTTGCCTTGCCGTCCATCCATCCATCCATCTATCTATCTATCTATCAATGACTCTCGATATCTAACTCTCTTGCTTGCTATCGCTCCCCCAATGGTCAGTAGCATAGTAGCATAACAGCAGATCACGGACCACTGTCAATCAGATGCTTGCCTTGCCGTCCATCCATCCATCTATCTATCTATCTATCTATGACTCTTGATATCTAACTCACTTGCTTGCTATCGCTCCCCCAATGGTCAGTAGCATTGTAGCATAACAGCAGATCACGGACCACTGTCACTCAGATGCTTGCCTTGCCGTCCATCCATCCATCCATCTATCTATCTATCTATCAATGACTCTCGATATCTAACTCTCTTGCTTGCTATCGCTCCCCCAATGGTCAGTAGCATAGTAGCATAACAGCAGATCACGGACCACTGTCAATCAGATGCTTGCCTTGCCGTCCATCCATCCATCTATCTATCTATCTATCTATGACTCTTGATATCTAACTCTCTTGCTTGCTATCGCCCCCCCAATGGTCAGTAGCATAGTAGCATAACAGCAGATCACGGACCACTGTCAATCAGATGCTTGCCTTGCCGTCCATCCATCCATCTATCTATCTATCTATCTATCTATGACTCTCGATATCTAACTCTCTTGCTTGCTATCGCTCCCCCAATGGTCAGTAGCATAGTAGCATAACAGCAGATCACGGACCACTGTCAATCAGATGCTTGCCTTGCCGTCCATCCATCCATCTATCTATCTATCTATCTATGACTCTCGATATCTAACTCTCTTGCTTGCTATCACTCCCCCAATGGTCAGTAGCATAGTAGCATAACAGCAGATCACGGACCACTGTCAATCAGATGCTTGCCTTGCCGTCCATCCATCCATCCATCTATCTATCTATCTATCAATGACTCTCGATATCTAACTCTCTTGCTTGCTATCGCTCCCCCAATGGTCAGTAGCATAGTAGCATAACAGCAGATCACGGACCACTGTCAATCAGATGCTTGCCTTGCCGTCCATCCATCCATCTATCTATCTATCTATCTATCTATGACTCTCGATATCTAACTCTCTTGCTTGCTATCGCTCCCCCAATGGTCAGTAGCATAGTAGCATAACAGCAGATCACGGACCACTGTCAATCAGATGCTTGCCTTGCCGTCCATCCATCCATCTATCTATCTATCTATCTATGACTCTCGATATCTAACTCTCTTGCTTGCTATCACTCCCCCAATGGTCAGTAGCATAGTAGCATAACAGCAGATCACGGACCACTGTCAATCAGATGCTTGCCTTGCCGTCCATCCATCCATCCATCTATCTATCTATCTATCAATGACTCTCGATATCTAACTCTCTTGCTTGCTATCGCTCCCCCAATGGTCAGTAGCATAGTAGCATAACAGCAGATCACGGACCACTGTCAATCAGATGCTTGCCTTGCCGTCCATCCATCCATCTATCTATCAATCTATCTATGACTCTCGATATCTAACTCTCTTGCTTGCTATCACTCCCCCAATGGTCAGTAGCATAGTAGCATAACAGCAGATCACGGACCACTGTCAATCAGATGCTTGCCTTGCCATCCATCCATCCATCCATCTATCTATCTATCTATCAATGACTCTCGATATCTAACTCTCTTGCTTGCTATCGCTCCCCCAATGGTCAGTAGCATAGTAGCATAACAGCAGATCACGGACCACTGTCAATCAGATGCTTGCCTTGCCGTCCATCCATCCATCTATCTATCTATCTATCTATCTATGACTCTCGATATCTAACTCTCTTGCTTGCTATCGCTCCCCCAATGGTCAGTAGCATTGTAGCATAACAGCAGATCACGGACCACTGTCAATCAGATGCTTGCCTTGCCGTCCATCCATCCATCTATCTATCTATCTATCTATGACTCTCGATATCTAACTCTCTTGCTTGCTATCGCTCCCCCAATGGTCAGTAGCATAGTAGCATAACAGCAGATCACGGACCACTGTCAATCAGATGCTTGCCTTGCCGTCCATCCATCCATCCATCTATCTATCTATCTATCAATGACTCTCGATATCTAACTCTCTTGCTTGCTATCGCTCCCCCAATGGTCAGTAGCATAGTAGCATAACAGCAGATCACGGACCACTGTCAATCAGATGCTTGCCTTGCCGTCCATCCATCCATCTATCTATCTATCTATCTATGACTCTTGATATCTAACTCACTTGCTTGCTATCGCTCCCCCAATGGTCAGTAGCATTGTAGCATAACAGCAGATCACGGACCACTGTCACTCAGATGCTTGCCTTGCCGTCCATCCATCCATCCATCTATCTATCTATCTATCAATGACTCTCGATATCTAACTCTCTTGCTTGCTATCGCTCCCCCAATGGTCAGTAGCATAGTAGCATAACAGCAGATCACGGACCACTGTCAATCAGATGCTTGCCTTGCCGTCCATCCATCCATCTATCTATCTATCTATCTATGACTCTTGATATCTAACTCTCTTGCTTGCTATCGCCCCCCCAATGGTCAGTAGCATAGTAGCATAACAGCAGATCACGGACCACTGTCAATCAGATGCTTGCCTTGCCGTCCATCCATCCATCTATCTATCTATCTATCTATCTATGACTCTCGATATCTAACTCTCTTGCTTGCTATCGCTCCCCCAATGGTCAGTAGCATAGTAGCATAACAGCAGATCACGGACCACTGTCAATCAGATGCTTGCCTTGCCGTCCATCCATCCATCTATCTATCTATCTATCTATGACTCTCGATATCTAACTCTCTTGCTTGCTATCACTCCCCCAATGGTCAGTAGCATAGTAGCATAACAGCAGATCACGGACCACTGTCAATCAGATGCTTGCCTTGCCGTCCATCCATCCATCCATCTATCTATCTATCTATCAATGACTCTCGATATCTAACTCTCTTGCTTGCTATCGCTCCCCCAATGGTCAGTAGCATAGTAGCATAACAGCAGATCACGGACCACTGTCAATCAGATGCTTGCCTTGCCGTCCATCCATCCATCTATCTATCTATCTATCTATCTATGACTCTCGATATCTAACTCTCTTGCTTGCTATCGCTCCCCCAATGGTCAGTAGCATAGTAGCATAACAGCAGATCACGGACCACTGTCAATCAGATGCTTGCCTTGCCGTCCATCCATCCATCTATCTATCTATCTATCTATGACTCTCGATATCTAACTCTCTTGCTTGCTATCACTCCCCCAATGGTCAGTAGCATAGTAGCATAACAGCAGATCACGGACCACTGTCACTCAGATGCTTGCCTTGCCGTCCATCCATCCATCCATCTATCTATCTATCTATCAATGACTCTCGATATCTAACTCTCTTGCTTGCTATCGCTCCCCCAATGGTCAGTAGCATAGTAGCATAACAGCAGATCACGGACCACTGTCAATCAGATGCTTGCCCTGCCGTCCATCCATCCATCTATCTATCTATCTATCTATGACTCTTGATATCTAACTCACTTGCTTGCTATCGCTCCCCCAATGGTCAGTAGCATTGTAGCATAACAGCAGATCACGGACCACTGTCACTCAGATGCTTGCCTTGCCGTCCATCCATCCATCCATCTATCTATCTATCTATCAATGACTCTCGATATCTAACTCTCTTGCTTGCTATCGCTCCCCCAATGGTCAGTAGCATAGTAGCATAACAGCAGATCACGGACCACTGTCAATCAGATGCTTGCCTTGCCGTCCATCCATCCATCTATCTATCTATCTATCTATGACTCTTGATATCTAACTCTCTTGCTTGCTATCGCCCCCCCAATGGTCAGTAGCATAGTAGCATAACAGCAGATCACGGACCACTGTCAATCAGATGCTTGCCTTGCCGTACATCCATCCATCTATCTATCTATCTATCTATCTATGACTCTCGATATCTAACTCTCTTGCTTGCTATCGCTCCCCCAATGGTCAGTAGCATAGTAGCATAACAGCAGATCACGGACCACTGTCAATCAGATGCTTGCCTTGCCGTCCATCCATCCATCTATCTATCTATCTATCTATGACTCTCGATATCTAACTCTCTTGCTTGCTATCACTCCCCCAATGGTCAGTAGCATAGTAGCATAACAGCAGATCACGGACCACTGTCAATCAGATGCTTGCCTTGCCGTCCATCCATCCATCCATCTATCTATCTATCTATCAATGACTCTCGATATCTAACTCTCTTGCTTGCTATCGCTCCCCCAATGGTCAGTAGCATAGTAGCATAACAGCAGATCACGGACCACTGTCAATCAGATGCTTGCCTTGCCGTCCATCCATCCATCTATCTATCTATCTATCTATGACTCTTGATATCTAACTCACTTGCTTGCTATCGCTCCCCCAATGGTCAGTAGCATTGTAGCATAACAGCAGATCATGGACCACTGTCACTCAGATGCTTGCCTTGCCGTCCATCCATCCATCCATCTATCTATCTATCTATCAATGACTCTCGATATCTAACTCTCTTGCTTGCTATCGCTCCCCCAATGGTCAGTAGCATAGTAGCATAATAGCAGATCACGGACCACTGTCAATCAGATGCTTGCCTTGCCGTCCATCCATCCATCTATCTATCTATCTATCTATGACTCTTGATATCTAACTCTCTTGCTTGCTATCGCCCCCCCAATGGTCAGTAGCATAGTAGCATAACAGCAGATCACGGACCACTGTCAATCAGATGCTTGCCTTGCCGTCCATCCATCCATCTATCTATCTATCTATCTATCTATGACTCTCGATATCTAACTCTCTTGCTTGCTATCGCTCCCCCAATGGTCAGTAGCATAGTAGCATAACAGCAGATCACGGACCACTGTCAATCAGATGCTTGCCTTGCCGTCCATCCATCCATCTATCTATCTATCTATCTATGACTCTCGATATCTAACTCTCTTGCTTGCTATCACTCCCCCAATGGTCAGTAGCATAGTAGCATAACAGCAGATCACGGACCACTGTCACTCAGATGCTTGCCTTGCCGTCCATCCATCCATCCATCTATCTATCTATCTATCAATGACTCTCGATATCTAACTCTCTTGCTTGCTATCGCTCCCCCAATGGTCAGTAGCATAGTAGCATAACAGCAGATCACGGACCACTGTCAATCAGATGCTTGCCCTGCCGTCCATCCATCCATCTATCTATCTATCTATCTATGACTCTTGATATCTAACTCACTTGCTTGCTATCGCTCCCCCAATGGTCAGTAGCATTGTAGCATAACAGCAGATCACGGACCACTGTCACTCAGATGCTTGCCTTGCCGTCCATCCATCCATCCATCTATCTATCTATCTATCAATGACTCTCGATATCTAACTCTCTTGCTTGCTATCGCTCCCCCAATGGTCAGTAGCATAGTAGCATAACAGCAGATCACGGACCACTGTCAATCAGATGCTTGCCTTGCCGTCCATCCATCCATCTATCTATCTATCTATCTATGACTCTTGATATCTAACTCTCTTGCTTGCTATCGCCCCCCCAATGGTCAGTAGCATAGTAGCATAACAGCAGATCACGGACCACTGTCAATCAGATGCTTGCCTTGCCGTACATCCATCCATCTATCTATCTATCTATCTATCTATGACTCTCGATATCTAACTCTCTTGCTTGCTATCGCTCCCCCAATGGTCAGTAGCATAGTAGCATAACAGCAGATCACGGACCACTGTCAATCAGATGCTTGCCTTGCCGTCCATCCATCCATCTATCTATCTATCTATCTATGACTCTCGATATCTAACTCTCTTGCTTGCTATCACTCCCCCAATGGTCAGTAGCATAGTAGCATAACAGCAGATCACGGACCACTGTCAATCAGATGCTTGCCTTGCCGTCCATCCATCCATCCATCTATCTATCTATCTATCAATGACTCTCGATATCTAACTCTCTTGCTTGCTATCGCTCCCCCAATGGTCAGTAGCATAGTAGCATAACAGCAGATCACGGACCACTGTCAATCAGATGCTTGCCTTGCCGTCCATCCATCCATCTATCTATCTATCTATCTATGACTCTTGATATCTAACTCACTTGCTTGCTATCGCTCCCCCAATGGTCAGTAGCATTGTAGCATAACAGCAGATCATGGACCACTGTCACTCAGATGCTTGCCTTGCCGTCCATCCATCCATCCATCTATCTATCTATCTATCAATGACTCTCGATATCTAACTCTCTTGCTTGCTATCGCTCCCCCAATGGTCAGTAGCATAGTAGCATAATAGCAGATCACGGACCACTGTCAATCAGATGCTTGCCTTGCCGTCCATCCATCCATCTATCTATCTATCTATCTATGACTCTTGATATCTAACTCTCTTGCTTGCTATCGCCCCCCCAATGGTCAGTAGCATAGTAGCATAACAGCAGATCACGGACCACTGTCAATCAGATGCTTGCCTTGCCGTCCATCCATCCATCTATCTATCTATCTATCTATCTATGACTCTCGATATCTAACTCTCTTGCTTGCTATCGCTCCCCCAATGGTCAGTAGCATAGTAGCATAACAGCAGATCACGGACCACTGTCAATCAGATGCTTGCCTTGCCGTCCATCCATCCATCTATCTATCAATCTATCTATGACTCTCGATATCTAACTCTCTTGCTTGCTATCACTCCCCCAATGGTCAGTAGCATAGTAGCATAACAGCAGATCACGGACCACTGTCAATCAGATGCTTGCCTTGCCATCCATCCATCCATCCATCTATCTATCTATCTATCAATGACTCTCGATATCTAACTCTCTTGCTTGCTATCGCTCCCCCAATGGTCAGTAGCATAGTAGCATAACAGCAGATCACGGACCACTGTCAATCAGATGCTTGCCTTGCCGTCCATCCATCCATCTATCTATCTATCTATCTATCTATGACTCTCGATATCTAACTCTCTTGCTTGCTATCGCTCCCCCAATGGTCAGTAGCATTGTAGCATAACAGCAGATCACGGACCACTGTCAATCAGATGCTTGCCTTGCCGTCCATCCATCCATCTATCTATCTATCTATCTATGACTCTCGATATCTAACTCTCTTGCTTGCTATCGCTCCCCCAATGGTCAGTAGCATAGTAGCATAACAGCAGATCACGGACCACTGTCAATCAGATGCTTGCCTTGCCGTCCATCCATCCATCCATCTATCTATCTATCTATCAATGACTCTCGATATCTAACTCTCTTGCTTGCTATCGCTCCCCCAATGGTCAGTAGCATAGTAGCATAACAGCAGATCACGGACCACTGTCAATCAGATGCTTGCCTTGCCGTCCATCCATCCATCTATCTATCTATCTATCTATGACTCTTGATATCTAACTCACTTGCTTGCTATCGCTCCCCCAATGGTCAGTAGCATTGTAGCATAACAGCAGATCACGGACCACTGTCACTCAGATGCTTGCCTTGCCGTCCATCCATCCATCCATCTATCTATCTATCTATCAATGACTCTCGATATCTAACTCTCTTGCTTGCTATCGCTCCCCCAATGGTCAGTAGCATAGTAGCATAACAGCAGATCACGGACCACTGTCAATCAGATGCTTGCCTTGCCGTCCATCCATCCATCTATCTATCTATCTATCTATGACTCTTGATATCTAACTCTCTTGCTTGCTATCGCCCCCCCAATGGTCAGTAGCATAGTAGCATAACAGCAGATCACGGACCACTGTCAATCAGATGCTTGCCTTGCCGTCCATCCATCCATCTATCTATCTATCTATCTATCTATGACTCTCGATATCTAACTCTCTTGCTTGCTATCGCTCCCCCAATGGTCAGTAGCATAGTAGCATAACAGCAGATCACGGACCACTGTCAATCAGATGCTTGCCTTGCCGTCCATCCATCCATCTATCTATCTATCTATCTATGACTCTCGATATCTAACTCTCTTGCTTGCTATCACTCCCCCAATGGTCAGTAGCATAGTAGCATAACAGCAGATCACGGACCACTGTCAATCAGATGCTTGCCTTGCCGTCCATCCATCCATCCATCTATCTATCTATCTATCAATGACTCTCGATATCTAACTCTCTTGCTTGCTATCGCTCCCCCAATGGTCAGTAGCATAGTAGCATAACAGCAGATCACGGACCACTGTCAATCAGATGCTTGCCTTGCCGTCCATCCATCCATCTATCTATCTATCTATCTATCTATGACTCTCGATATCTAACTCTCTTGCTTGCTATCGCTCCCCCAATGGTCAGTAGCATAGTAGCATAACAGCAGATCACGGACCACTGTCAATCAGATGCTTGCCTTGCCGTCCATCCATCCATCTATCTATCTATCTATCTATCTATGACTCTCGATATCTAACTCTCTTGCTTGCTATCGCTCCCCCAATGGTCAGTAGCATAGTAGCATAACAGCAGATCACGGACCACTGTCAATCAGATGCTTGCCTTGCCGTCCATCCATCCATCTATCTATCTATCTATCTATGACTCTCGATATCTAACTCTCTTGCTTGCTATCACTCCCCCAATGGTCAGTAGCATAGTAGCATAACAGCAGATCACGGACCACTGTCAATCAGATGCTTGCCTTGCCGTCCATCCATCCATCCATCTATCTATCTATCTATCAATGACTCTCGATATCTAACTCTCTTGCTTGCTATCGCTCCCCCAATGGTCAGTAGCATAGTAGCATAACAGCAGATCACGGACCACTGTCAATCAGATGCTTGCCTTGCCGTCCATCCATCCATCTATCTATCTATCTATCTATCTATGACTCTCGATATCTAACTCTCTTGCTTGCTATCGCTCCCCCAATGGTCAGTAGCATAGTAGCATAACAGCAGATCACGGACCACTGTCAATCAGATGCTTGCCTTGCCGTCCATCCATCCATCTATCTATCTATCTATCTATGACTCTCGATATCTAACTCTCTTGCTTGCTATCACTCCCCCAATGGTCAGTAGCATAGTAGCATAACAGCAGATCACGGACCACTGTCAATCAGATGCTTGCCTTGCCGTCCATCCATCCATCTATCTATCTATCTATCTATGACTCTTGATATCTAACTCACTTGCTTGCTATCGCTCCCCCAATGGTCAGTAGCATTGTAGCATAACAGCAGATCACGGACCACTGTCAATCAGATGCTTGCCTTGCCGTCCATCCATCCATCTATCTATCTATCTATCTATGACTCTTGATATCTAACTCTCTTGCTTGCTATCGCCCCCCCAATGGTCAGTAGCATAGTAGCATAACAGCAGATCACGGACCACTGTCAATCAGATGCTTGCCTTGCCGTCCATCCATCCATCTATCTATCTATCTATCTATCTATGACTCTCGATATCTAACTCTCTTGCTTGCTATCGCTCCCCCAATGGTCAGTAGCATAGTAGCATAACAGCAGATCACGGACCACTGTCAATCAGATGCTTGCCTTGCCGTCCATCCATCCATCTATCTATCTATCTATCTATGACTCTCGATATCTAACTCTCTTGCTTGCTATCACTCCCCCAATGGTCAGTAGCATAGTAGCATAACAGCAGATCACGGACCACTGTCAATCAGATGCTTGCCTTGCCGTCCATCCATCCATCCATCTATCTATCTATCTATCAATGACTCTCGATATCTAACTCTCTTGCTTGCTATCGCTCCCCCAATGGTCAGTAGCATAGTAGCATAACAGCAGATCACGGACCACTGTCAATCAGATGCTTGCCTTGCCGTCCATCCATCCATCTATCTATCTATCTATCTATCTATGACTCTCGATATCTAACTCTCTTGCTTGCTATCGCTCCCCCAATGGTCAGTAGCATAGTAGCATAACAGCAGATCACGGACCACTGTCAATCAGATGCTTGCCTTGCCGTCCATCCATCCATCTATCTATCTATCTATCTATCTATGACTCTCGATATCTAACTCTCTTGCTTGCTATCGCTCCCCCAATGGTCAGTAGCATAGTAGCATAACAGCAGATCACGGACCACTGTCAATCAGATGCTTGCCTTGCCGTCCATCCATCCATCTATCTATCTATCTATCTATGACTCTCGATATCTAACTCTCTTGCTTGCTATCACTCCCCCAATGGTCAGTAGCATAGTAGCATAACAGCAGATCACGGACCACTGTCAATCAGATGCTTGCCTTGCCGTCCATCCATCCATCCATCTATCTATCTATCTATCAATGACTCTCGATATCTAACTCTCTTGCTTGCTATCGCTCCCCCAATGGTCAGTAGCATAGTAGCATAACAGCAGATCACGGACCACTGTCAATCAGATGCTTGCCTTGCCGTCCATCCATCCATCTATCTATCTATCTATCTATCTATGACTCTCGATATCTAACTCTCTTGCTTGCTATCGCTCCCCCAATGGTCAGTAGCATAGTAGCATAACAGCAGATCACGGACCACTGTCAATCAGATGCTTGCCTTGCCGTCCATCCATCCATCTATCTATCTATCTATCTATGACTCTCGATATCTAACTCTCTTGCTTGCTATCACTCCCCCAATGGTCAGTAGCATAGTAGCATAACAGCAGATCACGGACCACTGTCAATCAGATGCTTGCCTTGCCGTCCATCCATCCATCCATCTATCTATCTATCTATCAATGACTCTCGATATCTAACTCTCTTGCTTGCTATCGCTCCCCCAATGGTCAGTAGCATAGTAGCATAACAGCAGATCACGGACCACTGTCAATCAGATGCTTGCCTTGCCGTCCATCCATCCATCTATCTATCTATCTATCTATGACTCTTGATATCTAACTCACTTGCTTGCTATCGCTCCCCCAATGGTCAGTAGCATTGTAGCATAACAGCAGATCACGGACCACTGTCACTCAGATGCTTGCCTTGCCGTCCATCCATCCATTCATCTATCTATCTATCTATCAATGACTCTCGATATCTAACTCTCTTGCTTGCTATCGCTCCCCCAATGGTCAGTAGCATAGTAGCATAACAGCAGATCACGGACCACTGTCAATCAGATGCTTGCCTTGCCGTCCATCCATCCATCTATCTATCTATCTATCTATGACTCTTGATATCTAACTCTCTTGCTTGCTATCGCCCCCCCAATGGTCAGTAGCATAGTAGCATAACAGCAGATCACGGACCACTGTCAATCAGATGCTTGCCTTGCCGTCCATCCATCCATCTATCTATCTATCTATCTATCTATGACTCTCGATATCTAACTCTCTTGCTTGCTATCGCTCCCCCAATGGTCAGTAGCATTGTAGCATAACAGCAGATCACGGACCACTGTCAATCAGATGCTTGCCTTGCCGTCCATCCATCCATCTATCTATCTATCTATCTATGACTCTCGATATCTAACTCTCTTGCTTGCTATCGCTCCCCCAATGGTCAGTAGCATAGTAGCATAACAGCAGATCACGGACCACTGTCAATCAGATGCTTGCCTTGCCGTCCATCCATCCATCCATCTATCTATCTATCTATCAATGACTCTCGATATCTAACTCTCTTGCTTGCTATCGCTCCCCCAATGGTCAGTAGCATAGTAGCATAACAGCAGATCACGGACCACTGTCAATCAGATGCTTGCCTTGCCGTCCATCCATCCATCTATCTATCTATCTATCTATGACTCTTGATATCTAACTCACTTGCTTGCTATCGCTCCCCCAATGGTCAGTAGCATTGTAGCATAACAGCAGATCACGGACCACTGTCACTCAGATGCTTGCCTTGCCGTCCATCCATCCATCCATCTATCTATCTATCTATCAATGACTCTCGATATCTAACTCTCTTGCTTGCTATCGCTCCCCCAATGGTCAGTAGCATAGTAGCATAACAGCAGATCACGGACCACTGTCAATCAGATGCTTGCCTTGCCGTCCATCCATCCATCTATCTATCTATCTATCTATGACTCTTGATATCTAACTCTCTTGCTTGCTATCGCCCCCCCAATGGTCAGTAGCATAGTAGCATAACAGCAGATCACGGACCACTGTCAATCAGATGCTTGCCTTGCCGTCCATCCATCCATCTATCTATCTATCTATCTATCTATGACTCTCGATATCTAACTCTCTTGCTTGCTATCGCTCCCCCAATGGTCAGTAGCATAGTAGCATAACAGCAGATCACGGACCACTGTCAATCAGATGCTTGCCTTGCCGTCCATCCATCCATCTATCTATCTATCTATCTATGACTCTCGATATCTAACTCTCTTGCTTGCTATCACTCCCCCAATGGTCAGTAGCATAGTAGCATAACAGCAGATCACGGACCACTGTCAATCAGATGCTTGCCTTGCCGTCCATCCATCCATCCATCTATCTATCTATCTATCAATGACTCTCGATATCTAACTCTCTTGCTTGCTATCGCTCCCCCAATGGTCAGTAGCATAGTAGCATAACAGCAGATCACGGACCACTGTCAATCAGATGCTTGCCTTGCCGTCCATCCATCCATCTATCTATCTATCTATCTATCTATGACTCTCGATATCTAACTCTCTTGCTTGCTATCGCTCCCCCAATGGTCAGTAGCATAGTAGCATAACAGCAGATCACGGACCACTGTCAATCAGATGCTTGCCTTGCCGTCCATCCATCCATCTATCTATCTATCTATCTATGACTCTCGATATCTAACTCTCTTGCTTGCTATCACTCCCCCAATGGTCAGTAGCATAGTAGCATAACAGCAGATCACGGACCACTGTCAATCAGATGCTTGCCTTGCCGTCCATCCATCCATCCATCTATCTATCTATCTATCAATGACTCTCGATATCTAACTCTCTTGCTTGCTATCGCTCCCCCAATGGTCAGTAGCATAGTAGCATAACAGCAGATCACGGACCACTGTCAATCAGATGCTTGCCTTGCCGTCCATCCATCCATCTATCTATCTATCTATCTATGACTCTTGATATCTAACTCACTTGCTTGCTATCGCTCCCCCAATGGTCAGTAGCATTGTAGCATAACAGCAGATCACGGACCACTGTCACTCAGATGCTTGCCTTGCCGTCCATCCATCCATCCATCTATCTATCTATCTATCAATGACTCTCGATATCTAACTCTCTTGCTTGCTATCGCTCCCCCAATGGTCAGTAGCATAGTAGCATAACAGCAGATCACGGACCACTGTCAATCAGATGCTTGCCTTGCCGTCCATCCATCCATCTATCTATCTATCTATCTATGACTCTTGATATCTAACTCTCTTGCTTGCTATCGCCCCCCCAATGGTCAGTAGCATAGTAGCATAACAGCAGATCACGGACCACTGTCAATCAGATGCTTGCCTTGCCGTCCATCCATCCATCTATCTATCTATCTATCTATCTATGACTCTCGATATCTAACTCTCTTGCTTGCTATCGCTCCCCCAATGGTCAGTAGCATAGTAGCATAACAGCAGATCACGGACCACTGTCAATCAGATGCTTGCCTTGCCGTCCATCCATCCATCTATCTATCTATCTATCTATGACTCTCGATATCTAACTCTCTTGCTTGCTATCACTCCCCCAATGGTCAGTAGCATAGTAGCATAACAGCAGATCACGGACCACTGTCAATCAGATGCTTGCCTTGCCGTCCATCCATCCATCCATCTATCTATCTATCTATCAATGACTCTCGATATCTAACTCTCTTGCTTGCTATCGCTCCCCCAATGGTCAGTAGCATAGTAGCATAACAGCAGATCACGGACCACTGTCAATCAGATGCTTGCCTTGCCGTCCATCCATCCATCTATCTATCTATCTATCTATGACTCTCGATATCTAACTCACTTGCTTGCTATCGCTCCCCCAATGGTCAGTAGCATTGTAGCATAACAGCAGATCACGGACCACTGTCACTCAGATGCTTGCCTTGCCGTCCATCCATCCATCCATCTATCTATCTATCTATCAATGACTCTCGATATCTAACTCTCTTGCTTGCTATCGCTCCCCCAATGGTCAGTAGCATAGTAGCATAACAGCAGATCACGGACCACTGTCAATCAGATGCTTGCCTTGCCGTCCATCCATCCATCTATCTATCTATCTATCTATGACTCTTGATATCTAACTCTCTTGCTTGCTATCGCCCCCCCAATGGTCAGTAGCATAGTAGCATAACAGCAGATCACGGACCACTGTCAATCAGATGCTTGCCTTGCCGTCCATCCATCCATCTATCTATCTATCTATCTATGACTCTCGATATCTAACTCTCTTGCTTGCTATCACTCCCCCAATGGTCAGTAGCATAGTAGCATAACAGCAGATCACGGACCACTGTCAATCAGATGCTTGCCTTGCCGTCCATCCATCCATCCATCTATCTATCTATCTATCAATGACTCTCGATATCTAACTCTCTTGCTTGCTATCGCTCCCCCAATGGTCAGTAGCATAGTAGCATAACAGCAGATCACGGACCACTGTCAATCAGATGCTTGCCTTGCCGTCCATCCATCCATCTATCTATCTATCTATCTATGACTCTTGATATCTAACTCACTTGCTTGCTATCGCTCCCCCAATGGTCAGTAGCATTGTAGCATAACAGCAGATCACGGACCACTGTCACTCAGATGCTTGCCTTGCCGTCCATCCATCCATCCATCTATCTATCTATCTATCAATGACTCTCGATATCTAACTCTCTTGCTTGCTATCGCTCCCCCAATGGTCAGTAGCATAGTAGCATAACAGCAGATCACGGACCACTGTCAATCAGATGCTTGCCTTGCCGTCCATCCATCCATCTATCTATCTATCTATCTATGACTCTTGATATCTAACTCTCTTGCTTGCTATCGCCCCCCCAATGGTCAGTAGCATAGTAGCATAACAGCAGATCACGGACCACTGTCAATCAGATGCTTGCCTTGCCGTCCATCCATCCATCTATCTATCTATCTATCTATCTATGACTCTCGATATCTAACTCTCTTGCTTGCTATCGCTCCCCCAATGGTCAGTAGCATAGTAGCATAACAGCAGATCACGGACCACTGTCAATCAGATGCTTGCCTTGCCGTCCATCCATCCATCTATCTATCTATCTATCTATGACTCTCGATATCTAACTCTCTTGCTTGCTATCACTCCCCCAATGGTCAGTAGCATAGTAGCATAACAGCAGATCACGGACCACTGTCAATCAGATGCTTGCCTTGCCGTCCATCCATCCATCCATCTATCTATCTATCTATCAATGACTCTCGATATCTAACTCTCTTGCTTGCTATCGCTCCCCCAATGGTCAGTAGCATAGTAGCATAACAGCAGATCACGGACCACTGTCAATCAGATGCTTGCCTTGCCGTCCATCCATCCATCTATCTATCTATCTATCTATGACTCTCGATATCTAACTCACTTGCTTGCTATCGCTCCCCCAATGGTCAGTAGCATTGTAGCATAACAGCAGATCACGGACCACTGTCACTCAGATGCTTGCCTTGCCGTCCATCCATCCATCCATCTATCTATCTATCTATCAATGACTCTCGATATCTAACTCTCTTGCTTGCTATCGCTCCCCCAATGGTCAGTAGCATAGTAGCATAACAGCAGATCACGGACCACTGTCAATCAGATGCTTGCCTTGCCGTCCATCCATCCATCTATCTATCTATCTATCTATGACTCTTGATATCTAACTCTCTTGCTTGCTATCGCCCCCCCAATGGTCAGTAGCATAGTAGCATAACAGCAGATCACGGACCACTGTCAATCAGATGCTTGCCTTGCCGTCCATCCATCCATCTATCTATCTATCTATCTATCTATGACTCTCGATATCTAACTCTCTTGCTTGCTATCGCTCCCCCAATGGTCAGTAGCATAGTAGCATAACAGCAGATCACGGACCACTGTCAATCAGATGCTTGCCTTGCCGTCCATCCATCCATCTATCTATCTATCTATCTATGACTCTCGATATCTAACTCTCTTGCTTGCTATCACTCCCCCAATGGTCAGTAGCATAGTAGCATAACAGCAGATCACGGACCACTGTCAATCAGATGCTTGCCTTGCCGTCCATCCATCCATCCATCTATCTATCTATCTATCAATGACTCTCGATATCTAACTCTCTTGCTTGCTATCGCTCCCCCAATGGTCAGTAGCATAGTAGCATAACAGCAGATCACGGACCACTGTCAATCAGATGCTTGCCTTGCCGTCCATCCATCCATCCATCTATCTATCTATCTATCAATGACTCTCGATATCTAACTCTCTTGCTTGCTATCGCTCCCCCAATGGTCAGTAGCATAGTAGCATAACAGCAGATCACGGACCACTGTCAATCAGATGCTTGCCTTGCCGTCCATCCATCCATCTATCTATCTATCTATCTATCTATGACTCTCGATATCTAACTCTCTTGCTTGCTATCGCTCCCCCAATGGTCAGTAGCATAGTAGCATAACAGCAGATCACGGACCACTGTCAATCAGATGCTTGCCTTGCCGTCCATCCATCCATCTATCTATCTATCTATCTATGACTCTCGATATCTAACTCTCTTGCTTGCTATCACTCCCCCAATGGTCAGTAGCATAGTAGCATAACAGCAGATCACGGACCACTGTCAATCAGATGCTTGCCTTGCCGTCCATCCATCCATCCATCTATCTATCTATCTATCAATGACTCTCGATATCTAACTCTCTTGCTTGCTATCGCTCCCCCAATGGTCAGTAGCATAGTAGCATAACAGCAGATCACGGACCACTGTCAATCAGATGCTTGCCTTGCCGTCCATCCATCCATCTATCTATCTATCTATCTATCTATGACTCTCGATATCTAACTCTCTTGCTTGCTATCGCTCCCCCAATGGTCAGTAGCATAGTAGCATAACAGCAGATCACGGACCACTGTCAATCAGATGCTTGCCTTGCCGTCCATCCATCCATCTATCTATCTATCTATCTATGACTCTCGATATCTAACTCTCTTGCTTGCTATCACTCCCCCAATGGTCAGTAGCATAGTAGCATAACAGCAGATCACGGACCACTGTCAATCAGATGCTTGCCTTGCCGTCCATCCATCCATCTATCTATCTATCTATCTATGACTCTTGATATCTAACTCACTTGCTTGCTATCGCTCCCCCAATGGTCAGTAGCATTGTAGCATAACAGCAGATCACGGACCACTGTCACTCAGATGCTTGCCTTGCCGTCCATCCATCCATCCATCTATCTATCTATCTATCAATGACTCTCGATATCTAACTCTCTTGCTTGCTATCGCTCCCCCAATGGTCAGTAGCATAGTAGCATAACAGCAGATCACGGACCACTGTCAATCAGATGCTTGCCTTGCCGTCCATCCATCCATCTATCTATCTATCTATCTATGACTCTTGATATCTAACTCTCTTGCTTGCTATCGCCCCCCCAATGGTCAGTAGCATAGTAGCATAACAGCAGATCACGGACCACTGTCAATCAGATGCTTGCCTTGCCGTCCATCCATCCATCTATCTATCTATCTATCTATCTATGACTCTCGATATCTAACTCTCTTGCTTGCTATCGCTCCCCCAATGGTCAGTAGCATAGTAGCATAACAGCAGATCACGGACCACTGTCAATCAGATGCTTGCCTTGCCGTCCATCCATCCATCTATCTATCTATCTATCTATGACTCTCGATATCTAACTCTCTTGCTTGCTATCACTCCCCCAATGGTCAGTAGCATAGTAGCATAACAGCAGATCACGGACCACTGTCAATCAGATGCTTGCCTTGCCGTCCATCCATCCATCCATCTATCTATCTATCTATCAATGACTCTCGATATCTAACTCTCTTGCTTGCTATCGCTCCCCCAATGGTCAGTAGCATAGTAGCATAACAGCAGATCACGGACCACAGTCAATCAGATGCTTGCCTTGCCGTCCATCCATCCATCTATCTATCTATCTATCTATGACTCTTGATATCTAACTCACTTGCTTGCTATCGCTCCCCCAATGGTCAGTAGCATTGTAGCATAACAGCAGATCACGGACCACTGTCACTCAGATGCTTGCCTTGCCGTCCATCCATCCATCCATCTATCTATCTATCTATCAATGACTCTCGATATCTAACTCTCTTGCTTGCTATCGCTCCCCCAATGGTCAGTAGCATAGTAGCATAACAGCAGATCACGGACCACTGTCAATCAGATGCTTGCCTTGCCGTCCATCCATCCATCTATCTATCTATCTATCTATGACTCTTGATATCTAACTCACTTGCTTGCTATCGCTCCCCCAATGGTCAGTAGCATTGTAGCATAACAGCAGATCACGGACCACTGTCACTCAGATGCTTGCCTTGCCGTCCATCCATCCATCCATCTATCTATCTATCTATCAATGACTCTCGATATCTAACTCTCTTGCTTGCTATCGCTCCCCCAATGGTCAGTAGCATAGTAGCATAACAGCAGATCACGGACCACTGTCAATCAGATGCTTGCCTTGCCGTCCATCCATCCATCTATCTATCTATCTATCTATGACTCTTGATATCTAACTCACTTGCTTGCTATCGCTCCCCCAATGGTCAGTAGCATTGTAGCATAACAGCAGATCACGGACCACTGTCACTCAGATGCTTGCCTTGCCGTCCATCCATCCATCCATCTATCTATCTATCTATCAATGACTCTCGATATCTAACTCTCTTGCTTGCTATCGCTCCCCCAATGGTCAGTAGCATAGTAGCATAACAGCAGATCACGGACCACTGTCAATCAGATGCTTGCCTTGCCGTCCATCCATCCATCTATCTATCTATCTATCTATGACTCTTGATATCTAACTCACTTGCTTGCTATCGCTCCCCCAATGGTCAGTAGCATTGTAGCATAACAGCAGATCACGGACCACTGTCACTCAGATGCTTGCCTTGCCGTCCATCCATCCATCCATCTATCTATCTATCTATCAATGACTCTCGATATCTAACTCTCTTGCTTGCTATCGCTCCCCCAATGGTCAGTAGCATAGTAGCATAACAGCAGATCACGGACCACTGTCAATCAGATGCTTGCCTTGCCGTCCATCCATCCATCTATCTATCTATCTATCTATGACTCTTGATATCTAACTCTCTTGCTTGCTATCGCCCCCCCAATGGTCAGTAGCATAGTAGCATAACAGCAGATCACGGACCACTGTCAATCAGATGCTTGCCTTGCCGTCCATCCATCCATCTATCTATCTATCTATCTATCTATGACTCTCGATATCTAACTCTCTTGCTTGCTATCGCTCCCCCAATGGTCAGTAGCATAGTAGCATAACAGCAGATCACGGACCACTGTCAATCAGATGCTTGCCTTGCCGTCCATCCATCCATCTATCTATCTATCTATCTATGACTCTCGATATCTAACTCTCTTGCTTGCTATCACTCCCCCAATGGTCAGTAGCATAGTAGCATAACAGCAGATCACGGACCACTGTCAATCAGATGCTTGCCTTGCCGTCCATCCATCCATCCATCTATCTATCTATCTATCAATGACTCTCGATATCTAACTCTCTTGCTTGCTATCGCTCCCCCAATGGTCAGTAGCATAGTAGCATAACAGCAGATCACGGACCACAGTCAATCAGATGCTTGCCTTGCCGTCCATCCATCCATCTATCTATCTATCTATCTATGACTCTTGATATCTAACTCACTTGCTTGCTATCGCTCCCCCAATGGTCAGTAGCATTGTAGCATAACAGCAGATCACGGACCACTGTCACTCAGATGCTTGCCTTGCCGTCCATCCATCCATCCATCTATCTATCTATCTATCAATGACTCTCGATATCTAACTCTCTTGCTTGCTATCGCTCCCCCAATGGTCAGTAGCATAGTAGCATAACAGCAGATCACGGACCACTGTCAATCAGATGCTTGCCTTGCCGTCCATCCATCCATCTATCTATCTATCTATCTATGACTCTTGATATCTAACTCACTTGCTTGCTATCGCTCCCCCAATGGTCAGTAGCATTGTAACATAACAGCAGATCACGGACCACTGTCACTCAGATGCTTGCCTTGCCGTCCATCCATCCATCCATCTATCTATCTATCTATCAATGACTCTCGATATCTAACTCTCTTGCTTGCTATCGCTCCCCCAATGGTCAGTAGCATAGTAGCATAACAGCAGATCACGGACCACTGTCAATCAGATGCTTGCCTTGCCGTCCATCCATCCATCTATCTATCTATCTATCTATGACTCTTGATATCTAACTCTCTTGCTTGCTATCGCCCCCCCAATGGTCAGTAGCATAGTAGCATAACAGCAGATCACGGACCACTGTCAATCAGATGCTTGCCTTGCCGTCCATCCATCCATCTATCTATCTATCTATCTATCTATGACTCTCGATATCTAACTCTCTTGCTTGCTATCGCTCCCCCAATGGTCAGTAGCATAGTAGCATAACAGCAGATCACGGACCACTGTCAATCAGATGCTTGCCTTGCCGTCCATCCATCCATCTATCTATCTATCTATCTATGACTCTCGATATCTAACTCTCTTGCTTGCTATCACTCCCCCAATGGTCAGTAGCATAGTAGCATAACAGCAGATCACGGACCACTGTCAATCAGATGCTTGCCTTGCCGTCCATCCATCCATCTATCTATCTATCTATCTATGACTCTTGATATCTAACTCACTTGCTTGCTATCGCTCCCCCAATGGTCAGTAGCATTGTAGCATAACAGCAGATCACGGACCACTGTCAATCAGATGCTTGCCTTGCCGTCCATCCATCCATCTATCTATCTATCTAGCTAGCTATCTATCTATGACTCTCGATATCTAACTCTCTTGCTTGCTATCGCTCCCCCAATGGTCACGTATGTTGCATTCAACGACAAAGAAAATCGTGTGCTGGAAATGATTTTTGGCAACTGTGAAGGAACTGCACGACTGCAGCAACCACAACACCTCTGTCTGTGTCTGTGGCGCAATCGGTCAGCGTGTTTGGCTGTTAACCAAAAGGATTGTGGTTTGATTCCACCCAGGGACGGCCCACTTTTCCCCCCGCCCCTTGTTATTGTTTCTACTTCTGGCGGTCAGCTTGCCAGACTGCGGCTACAGTAACCTTAAGCTGCTTGCTGCGGACGGCTATCTTGCAAAAATGTATTGAGCGTTTAGAAACTTCCTTTCCATTGCCTAGGCCAACATAAACCAAGGCACTGCTGGGCGTCGAACCCAGGGTTTCCTGTTTACAAGGCAGGCACTTTGACCAACTAAGCCACGGTGCCAGGACTCTCCCATTCTCCAGTACCTACACCCAGGCGTAAGAAACAAAACAACTGCTTGAGGCAGACCCTCACCTGATCACCACATGTGGTTACACTTTAAGAAGGGGTGAGTTTAAGGTCATCGGTAACATCACAAAGGTTGGCAGCATTTTACATGAATATGTAAAGTAAAAAACACACACTACATGTAAGTAAGCCATAATACTTGTTTAGTGTATGTAAGCTCGTTCTGTAATCATACATCATCCATACTAGTATTTAATAATTGAATTAACTATACACAACCTACTTGCTCAATTCACTCTTGTTACCGTGTAATTACAGTGCAAGTAAATTGTAATAATTGTAGCGTTGTATATTGGGCCATATTTTACATGTAACTATATATTTCATATTTGTCCAATTAATGTACATTTGTCTTTGTTTTTTTTAGCTGGTACCAAAACATTGGTCTCTGGAACTAAAAGGTCGGAAATTGGAAGAACTATTAATGACAAATGAATGACCGCTGATACAAGTAAATAGTGTTTCCTCAAATCTAAAGTGAGACCTTTTTGAATGAATCTGTAATACATGCCCTATACACTCACCTAAAGGATTATTAGGAACACCTGTTCAATTTCTCATTAATGCAATTATCTAACCAACCAATCACATGGCAGTTGCTTCAATGCATTTAGGGGTGTGGTCCTGGTCAAGACAATCTCCTGAACTCCAAACTGAATGTCTGAATGGGAAAGAAAGGTGATTTAAGCCATTTTGAGCGTGGCATGGTTGTTGGTGCCAGACGGGCCGGTCTGAGTATTTCACAATCTGCTCAGTTACTGGGATTTTCACGCACAACCATTTCTAGGGTTTACAAAGAATGGTGTGAAAAGGGAAAAACATCCAGTATGCGGCAGTCCTGTGGGCGAAAATGCCTTGTTGATGCTAGAGGTCAGAGGAGAATGGGCCGACTGATTCAAGCTGATAGAAGAGCAACTTTGACTGAAATAACCACTCGTTACAACCGAGGTATGCAGCAAAGCATTTGTGAAGCCACAACACGTACAACCTTGAGGCGGATGGGCTACAACAGCAGAAGACCCCACCGGGTACCACTCATCTCCACTACAAATAGGAGAAAGAGGCTACAATTTGCACAAGCTCACCAAAATTGGACAGTTGAAGACTGAAAAAATGTTGCCTGGTCTGATGAGTCTCGATTTCTGTTGAGACATTCAGATGGTAGAGTCAGAATTTGGCGTAAACAGAATGAGAACATGGATCCATCATGCCTTGTTACCACTGTGCAGGCTGGTGGTGGTGGGGGATGTTTTCTTGGCACACTTTATGCCCCTTATTGCCAATTGGGCATCGTTTAAATGCCACGGCCTACCTGAGCATTGTTTCTGACCATGTCCATCCCTTTATGACCACCATGTACCCATCCTCTGATGGCTACTTCCAGCAGGATAATGCACCATGTCACAAAGGTCGAATCATTTCAAATTGGTTTCTTGAACATGACAATGAGTTCACTGTACTAAACTGGCCCCCACAGTTACCAGATCTCAGCCCAATAGAGCATCTTTGGGATGTGGTGGAACGGGAGCTTTGTGCCCTGGATGTGCATCCCACAAATCTCCATCAATTGCAAGATGCTATCCTATCAATATGGGCCAACATTTCTAAAGAATGCTTTCAGCACCTTGTTGAATCAATGCCACGTAGAATTAAGGCAGTTCTGAAGGCAAAAGTGGGTCAAACACCAAGTGAGTACCAAGTGAAATCTATTAAAGTATTGAAGTATCCCAATGTTATAAGTTACACTTCATGTATACATGTGTTTGGAAGTTTATCCAAATATATTCTACCAGTATATTTAGAATGCAACATTTTTGCAGTCTACTATATTCACAGTATACAATACATGCAATATGAGATTGTTGTGTATTTAGCAGTATACTAAATGTATATTATAAGGAGACATATATGTATGCATTTTTATATATTTAGTATAAAATACATGTGTAGATGTTACAGTATATTTGCATATAATTATATATATTAAAAACAAGTTTACATATAATTCTGAATATACTTAAGTTATATTAAGCAATATTTGTATTGTATAATATAGTGTATTTGACCATATTTATGTATCAAGTGACATACTAAAACTGCAATTGATATTTAAAAGTATATTTTCACCATATATTATAAAATGGTATGCACATTTATAAAACATATTAATACATTAAAATACATTTCATATTTCAGAATAATATATATTTTTAAATATTTTATTTTTGTAAGGGTATCTTCCATAAATGCAGTTTTACCAAACAAAGGAAAACCAGGAAAGGTTGGTGGAGGAGATTACGCAGTTTTGGCAGCCCATTCTGAAACCCACTGCAGAATATATTCTGGCAGGAGGTCTGATTAAAATACTGGAAAATCTTCAATCAAAGTCAAGAAATGTGTCAAAAGGCTTCCAGTTTCCTTTCCTGCCATGAGAAGTATGCTGATTTCAGAACCTCTATGAAATAGATTCCTTATTTTTCAAAAAATAAGTAATGGTTATTTTTTTCACTGTTTCCTCAATATATTAATAATAAACTGTTTTATTTTTTTCTGCAAAATAAGTAAAGTTTACTTATTTATTTCTGGAGAAATAAGTAATAGTTACTCATTCCTTATTTCTGTTTCCCTGTTTTTTCACAAAATAAGTAATGGTTATTTCAAAAATCCCTGTTTACAAATGTAAGGACTTATAGGACAACAGCATTACATACAGATAGATAACATACATTAGTTATTATGCTAACAAGTGTCCATTATAAACAATCTATTAACAAATTATTGATTATGTTATTGTTATATGATTATTACAAATTATACATATATTAGACATTTTTATTTAAACATTTTTGCTATACTATGTAGTTTGCATGTTCTCCCCGTGTCCACGTGGGTTTCCTCCCACCGTCCAAAGACATGTGGGTTAGGTTAATTGGCTTCTCTAAATTGCCCTGTATGTGGGTGTGTCTGCGTGTGTGTGTGTGTGTGTGTGTTGCCCAGCGATGGACTGGGGTCCCGTCCTGGGTGTATTCCTGCCTTGTGCCCTTTGCCTGCCGGGATCAGTGCTCGGCGACCTTCGCCAGGATAACTGGTTTCAAAAATGGATGGATAATAGCAGTAATTAACTGGCATGGCAGTTAATGATAATAGATTGATATCGGTGTGCGAATGTCATGTTATTATATCCTTTATTAAATATGTTATTAAATACCTTAAAACATATTATAGCAAAAAAGTTTAAAAATGTCTAATATATTTATAATTTGTAAAATTAATCATATAATAATAACATAACATGTTAATAGATTGTTTATAATGGACACTTAAAATAAAGCATTACCATTATTCTTAATACATGGATACAAGATAATCAACAACATGGGAGGGCTTGAGAATCTGCTATGGCTTTGTTCAAGGAAATTTGGCACTGAATAAATGTTGGCTACGGCAAACATGCGCTGCTGTACAGGCTGACAGAGACACTGTGATGCATTTCTTCAATGAGTGATGCTTACTTAATCTTTATTTCCATTTCCCAGTTTAAGAACACTTATCTCTACAGCATTACTTCAGTAGTTCACGCAGCCCCCTATAGAAGTCAGCGGAAGATGTAGTGATTGAAGTAATGGAGGTATCTTGGCCTGTACACACTTGGCAGAGGGAACGACAGCCTGGCCATGGAACACCTACCCCCAGCTCCATCTTGAGATTAGCGATTGTTCTCTTGATTGTTGACATTGACACAGATACGCCTACCTCCTGGAGGGTATTCTTGATCTGGCCAACTATTGTGAAGGGGTTTTCCTCACCAGGGAAAATATTCTGTCATCCACCACAGTTGTTTTCCGTGGTGTTCCTGGCCTTTTGGTGTTCCTGCGCTCACCAGTACGTTCTTATTAGTGGATTTGGCCCCACCTAATGTTTTTGCTCTCTGATTGGTTTGTTTTGATATCTAAGGCAAAACACCCCAAGAACAAGCAGGATCTAAAGACAGCTGTAGTGCAGGCCTGGCATAGCATCACCAGGGAAGAAACCCAGCATCTGGTGATGTCTATGGGTTCCAGACTTCAGGCAGTCATTGACTGCAAAGGATTTGCAACTGATAGGGAGACATTTTACTCCCTCAATAAACAGGCGGACAAGGAATACTCAGGACCCGATTTAACTGAAATAATACCAAAATAGTTTATTCAGCTACAACTAAGTGCTCTGGAGATGGTCAGTCAGCAAGACACATCTAAGGTTTTTCTAAAGAACATGCTATCATATACAAGATGACTCCCTTTGATTGCTGGGCAACTGGATGACGTCAATGATGTACCCCAAACTTGATCACAGACTTCTCCTTTGTCTTCTGTTTTCTCTATAGCCTTGGATGAAAATGTTTTTCTAAAAATCAGCTACACAGAACTACTGCACCTGTCCTCTGCGGAGCAATACACAAAGCTTAAATTCATACATGGGTTACACAATCTTACTGCAACAATGGTGCAAATATATTTGGCATTCGGACAGGCCACTGTCCCGCATCACAACCAAGTATTGAAACTCACAATTTAATTAATGATTATGTTAGTTTGTCCAAATACTTTTGAGCCCCTAAAATTGGGGGGACCACATAAAAATTGGTTTAATTCCTACACCATTCACCCGATTTGGATGTAACTATCCTCCAATTAAAGATGAAAGTCTACACTTAAAGCACATCTTGATTGTTTCCTTTCCAATCCATTGTGATGGTGTACAGAGCCAAATTGACAATTGGGTCTGTCCAAATATTTATGGACCAGACTGTATACCTGTAAAGAAGGACTGCCATGGCGGGGAACCCAGGTGCGGAGTGAGAAGTGGTCAGAAACAGGCTGTGGTCAATGCCGGCAAACCGTAATGTCCAGGGAAATCCACAAGTCCTGGTCGATAAGACAAGCAGGGGGTCAATGATCAGGCAAACAGGCTGGTAGGGAGAATACGGGAATTGGTGGAGGAACACGTGGAGGTTGTAAACAATCAATAACAAAAGGATACAAGACATAGCAGTGAATTAAAGTCACAGAGGGGTTTATATGTGTAGCAGAGAGGAGCAGAGGACGGCGAAGGAGAGTGCTGGTACAATGGGAGTTCGAGGATGATAGAACAAGTGCACATGGTGCCGAGGAATGTTAAGTGGCTGATTGCTGGGGAATGTGAGGGTTTAGAATTCCGGTGATGCTGACCTCTGCAGGGGAGCTTGTGAATTGCGGGATGTGTGGGATAAAACAGTGACAATACCACTTGTTATTGTGTGTTTGAGTTTACTTGCATGGATTGTCTATTCATGTCAATATTAAAATTCCAAAGCATAACATTTATTCACAACATGCTTTAGTGTTAAATGTTTAATATGGCAGCGCATATAAAGGTGTATACAGCTCTGGAAAAAATTAAGAGACCAGTGCACAATTATCAATTTCTCTGGTTTACTATTTATAGGTATATGTTTTGGTAAAATGAACATTTTTGTTTTATTCTATAAACTGCTGAAAATATTTTTCCCAAATTCCAAATAAAAATATTGTCATTTAGAGCATTTATTTGCAGAAATTTACAACTGGACAAAATTACAAAAAAGATGCAGTGTTGTCAGACCTCAAATAATGCAAAGAAAATAAGTTCATATTAATTTTTAAAAAACATAATACTAATGTTTTAACTTACAAAGAGTTCAGAAATTAATATTTGGTGATTTTCAATCACAGCATTCATGCGTCTTGGCATGCTCTCCACCAGTCTTTCACATCGCTGTTGGGTGACTTTATGCCACTCCTGGCGCACAAATTCAAGCAACTCGGCTTTGATTGATGCGTCCTTCACAAAGACAAATCTGCATCTCTTCCTGCTTGTCTGCTATCTCTGCCTGGATGCACTCACACCACCTCAAGCTCAACCTCTCCAAATCTTTTTTACATTCCGTTAATTCCTTTAGAAATCAGGATAAATTGGGTAAAACCAGAAAAGCATCTAATTAATTCTCATTCAGGAGTCAACATAAAAACAGAAAAGAAACAGAAAACCATCCTGAGGTTCTGTGACACCGAAGAAGGTTTCCTACTGTTCACAGAGAAAGGGGAGCAATTGCTTGCCCCAGTGGAGGACCTTCTACGGCAGATGGGATTGAAGACTGTGGAGGAGATCGAACAGCTTCTCCCTGTAGTAGCAGACATAACTATCCAAAGTAAAAAAAAAATGCAATCAATCTATTGCAATTAGCAATGAGGAGTAGCATTTAGTGCTATTGTTTGGCTCCAAACCAGAAGCCTATTGGATGATGTGTTATTTTAAATAAGTATGTATAATATAAAAATAGTAACAGACTGATTTGTTTTTTTGTATACACATATTTTACTGTTTTAGTTTTTAATTTACTTTTTTTTAATTAAGTTAATTACATGCAATTAAATGTATGTGTATATATATGTTTCCAATTTTGTTTACTTTTTAACAAAATTAAAGTGTTCCGAAGCCCAACCCTGCAGCAACACCAGTCTATCACAAGGCAACTCTAATTATCTCTAATTAAGGACACAAGTCTAACACAGGGTAACTCTAATTCTAATGTTTGTTATATTTCTTTTTGATAATTTTCAAGATAAGAAAATGTACAAACAAATGATATATGCCAATATTCAGTAAATAATTATCCATTAAGTTTAATCTGAGGATTTTTACAGCTTTTCTTCTACCCCCAAAATTCCAACTCCTGTTACAACTTTGGTAGAAACATAGTATACATACCAGCCAATTAATTCCCTATATTATCCTTATCTAATAGCCTTAGCTTATTTTCCTTAAACACCTTTTTCAAATCGTTTAACGTTTCGATTATTTTCAAAAACTACTACTAGTAGCTTACTACTGTTAACAATAACTTACATGTACTTATAGTAACTTACATACTGTAGCATTGGAGGGGCATTTTATTGGTTATTATGAATTATTATTTATTATTTTGTTTTGTAAGGATAAGGGTGTCTGCCAAGAGATAAATAATAATAATAATTTAATTATTGAAACAGCGATACACAGCAGACCGACACTGTACACACTGCCGGTTTTTCTGCCGCTCACGCTTGGCTGCCTGAAGAGCTGGAGTCTCTGGCCTGCGCCCCCTCCTCCCCTGTCTGCTGGCCAGGAGCCGTAAGTGTCCATCCTCATTTCTGATGCCAACGTAGTATTTTCAGCGGGGGAAAACAAGTAGCCCACAAATCGCTTGCTTACTTGCTGCTAGATTTATTGAAGAAAAAAACTACGCGCCTCTTGCCCAGAAGAAGTTCACACAGTTCCAGGTGTTGCTCCGCACACGTGGTCACCAACTCTAAAACCCCTGCACACACCCTAATAAACCCCAGCTACCTTACCTAAATTAGCATAACACATTTTTAAATAAATTAAACTGAGCACTTTATCTCCGTTGTTACACATACATAGCATTAATAATTATACTGTTCTTACCATATGTAAATCCTGCAATAAATCATTCCCCAGCGTGAAGTAATTTTCACAAAACGAAATCCAAATATAAATTTTTGCTAGTCTTTAGATGTGCCCAGCAAATGTAGTCTGTAACTCTAAGTTAATACTTTAATAACACTCATGTATTACAATCAAACTTGAAAAATAGGGCATCCAAAACAGGAATGTCACAAAATGTTGTATCACTATATTAAAATAATATCATATGAAAGCTGTTGGGACTGAGGGACGGAAGCTCAGTTCGTTAGCTTTGCCCCTCATATTAGGAATTGGGGGTGCACAAAATGTACTAATTTATGTTTAATCTTAATTGTAAACTACTGTAAATAAATGAATAAACATATCAAGATGGCTTCCTTTGATCTACTGGCAGAGGTCTGGTCTCATAGTTCTCAAAGCAACTGTTGATCAATAATGATGAGGTGACCTCTCCAGCCACAGATTAGCCACAGAAATCTTGAAGGAGATGCTGGGAGTGTCAGAACAGCCTTGCTAAAATTTGCTTGCTTGACAATTAATACAATTGGCTCTGTTGACATGTTTTTCAATCATTAATATAAAACATTATACAGTTTATACAAAACATTAATACCGGCTCTTCAAAAAGTTTTACATTTATATTTATAAATGTTATTTTGTATACTGGTAAGTTAGCCTTGATTGGTCTTTGTTCACATATTTTTCTTTTTAAGCTGTCAAAAGCAAAATATTCCATACCTCTGTTTTGGATAGCGTACAGTTGCTAATAATAATACAAACCATACATTTAATTACAATAACACACACACATATATATTAAGGCTGTCAGTCCATTCAAATATTTGATCGGTTAATCAATGGGCAATTGCTGATTAATCGGGCACTTATTAAAATAAAAACAATGCTGTAACATGAATGGTAAAATATATATATATATAGGAATATATATTTAAAAAACACCAAATCATTATAATAAGCAAACTAAATTATAATTGCTACAGCAAATGGGTGCTCACAAATTATACTGTAAACTACACTGCTCTTGTAAGAAAAGCATTGCATGCAAATGAAACAGAAAACCTTTCCTTGTCTTCAATATTTCCTTACAAATCGAGTTTGAATCCAAAGTTTAGTTTCCCATTAGCGGCTTGTGACCCTGTAGTTTGTGTGCTGATACTGTACACGTGATGTGATCTTTTGCATGATTTGCCTTTATAATTTAACTCTAGAAGTGCACGGCTGGTCAGTTTGACTGATTTAATTTGAATTACTATGTGTTCCTGAATACACTATGGATACCAATTCCTGACTTTTCCTAAATATATGTATTAAATATGCCTACAGCATTTTAGCTTTTTTTATTAAGTTTTTTATTTGATCATTATTATACTATAGTTTTGGCTCTTGTAGGTAGTTTGAAATGTCGGTGCTTCTAGTGTGTACTGTATAATAGCCAGTCATTATAATAGACATTTTTAATTTGTTTAAATCTGCTTGATAAATGATCTTTTAAGAACTATACTGTGATGATTATATATATATATATATATATGATAATATATATATATATATATATATATATACTGTGTCATTTATGTTGTTGTAACTTACCATTACATATAGTGTGCCTTCCAGATGTATGCATACACCTGATTCAATGTAACAAAAATAGTTTTAGCAAAGAAAAGAGAACAATGTTGTTTTTTGTTTGTTTTTGTTTTGTTTAAATACATGCACACATGAAACAATGTAGGACTATCAGTGTTAGATATCGCAAAAATATTAAAGTACAAGTTTTGAACAAATATGCAAATATGTTTTTGCGAAGTACAGTACTGAAACTAGTATTGCTTTCATTAATTTCTGCAACAAATACTGAGTGTACACTTGCATAGATGTGAGTGAAGCCATCTTCTTTTTGCCAATGTACAGCATGGCAGAAGCTGCCATAACTAAATATTCCTATACATATTTACACTCTTGATCTTGCTTTTCTCTTTCAAAACTCAAAACTTCACCATGTAGTCTCGCTCCCAAACACCCTTTATATAGCATGCAATTGCATCACGATTTAATCTGTATTCACCTGATTAAATCATGCAATTTCATGCATTCGGATTTCATGAAATCCAACGAAATTGAACACATTCGGATTCCATGGAAATTTCATAGTGTATCGCAAAGCTCTTTACAAGAAAATATAGTTAAATAAATATTAAAACTACAATTAAGATAGACAATAAAACAATACAATTATACTATAGTACTTACTACAGTAGTACAACAAATACTGTAGGACACTGTTGTATACCACACTAAACTTTTATACTATGGTATACTGAATAATGTGTGACATACGATAGTACAATGTTATACTACAGTATACTCTTGTTACGTGATATACTATAGTATCTTGTAATGTACTATAGTGCCTCCTACGGTACTTAGACAAATATTGAACTACCCTGTTGTATACTATAGTTTACTGTAGTACCATGTGATGTACTATAGTACTTAATATATTACATGTACACTGAAACATACTGCTTACTGTACTTCCGCAATGTTTCTCATGGAACTTTAGCATTCTAGTTATAAATAATATCATCATTATTATTATGCTTTTACTTTGTATTGCCTACAGGTCTTACACATACTAGTACAGACTGTTACCGAGGGTCTGGTGGAGAGAAAATGGCCACCTATTCCTTAAGAAAATCATATTAATAAATATATCTTCACTTCAGACATTTGTGACATTGCTATATTTAAAACAATTTATACAAATAACAGAATTAAGATAAAATTGTGGTGCAGTTCCCCTTAAAGTTTAAGAAAAACTTATTTTAGCAAATACATTGTTTATTCATTACTTGAATCGCTTCACATTACATAAATAAATGAATAAATGTAGTAGTGTTGACATAAATAAATGTCCATTTGAACATGTATTTATGTATTAATGTATTGATTATTTTCACTGTAATTAAAATTTAAAACAAATTCACAGTGAAAATAATAAATAAATGTTGAAATAAATAAATACATGTTCTAATAAATACATGGAGATTTATTTATTATTGTATTTAATTCAAAATCTGTTTATTTATCCATCTATTTATTTCCACATTAATTCATGTATTTATTATTTTCTCCATGTATTTATTTTTAATTTTGTCATGGATAGTATGGAGGATAATTTGTGCCAAAATGTAAAAAAAAAAAAAAAAACAATGTATAAATAAATAAATAAATATGTAGATAGTAAAGACGTTAATTCCGTTCGGAACTTAAAATGGTGTCCAGACTGTTCCTATTGCACAGACCTCCTGATGTGCCTTGTCCTAATGGATAATTTCTGTAATGGATAATTTAATCGCTGGATCTATAGAGTTGAACATAAGACAACATACGGACATACGGACATACTCGGTCAGGCGCAATAGTAAAAACTAATTGGAGCTATTTGCTCCTTAGTGATATACTTTGCTTTTCCAGCTGTAAATATATATAACACATACATCAGAAATCAACGTGATAACTATATGAAACACCAGGTATGCAACTAAATAAGCTTGAGAAGGTAAATGGAAAAATGGAGAGCAGCAGCAATCTAAAGCTACTTAAATGGTTAGATTGTGTTTTAAAGTACACAAAATGAAACTTAGAGAATAAAGTGTTTACTACTATATTATGATATTAGAAGTATTGATGGTACTACTAATGTAATTAAATTGATACATTTCAATCAAATAAGTGTAGATGGTTTATTGAGATTGAAATGGCTTGTTCCTTAAAATATTAGACCACAAGAGGGGGAACTTGACCTTGAATACTCTACTTACCAAAACCTTTAAGCAACAATTGTTGTCAACATGTGTCTTCATCTGATTCATATTTTTATGAGTCTGAAGCCATACATTTCTCGACTCCAAGCACCTGGAAGCCTCAAAAGTTGGGGGCCAAGCAACGAAGTTGCTGGAACCCTATTGTTAGGATTATTATTTTTCAGCAGTATCTTTTCAAAAGCCTATAGAAACCAATGCTTGATGAAAACTCATGAAACTTCATACAGTGATAGATGGCTATGTAGTACTATGCCATATTCAATATGGAGGCCATATGTCACATGGTCTGGTGGCCATAGTGGCTTAAGTGACACATTTTGGAAAATATACAAAAATCTTCTTCTCCGAAACCGCAGACGGGACAGATGTGAAACTTGGTGTGTGATGTTATGTTATGGCCTAAATTCAGATTTGTTCAAAACAAGTCAATAAGTCATATGGTTTGGCAGCCATATTGGATTGGCCAAGAATCTTCAAAGATCTTCATCTCCGAAATGGTTGGTCTGATTGATATGAAATTTTGTACACATGACCTTGGCTAGCTCCTCTATCAGATTTGTTCAAGGCAAGTTGATTGAGAAAACAAAATGGCCGCCATGAGCCAATCAAATTTCAGAGATGGTCAAGTTGCAAATAAATGCATATGGTGCAGTATGGAACTATGTTAGAATGTATTGGACTGATTGTTACTTGACAGAATTGATCCCATAAGCAATGTGGTGGTCACTGGTCATTATTATTATTATTATTATACTTATTTTTTCTTCTCTTCCACCAGAATATGTTCAAATGCCTATAACTTTTGAACCGCAGTCAAAAAAGTCACCAGACTTTGAATGGATGTAGGGGTCTATGGCATGGTCACTAGATCGCAAAATGGCGGCATAATGTCACATGGTTTGGTAGCCATCTTGATTGTAGTCCAGGCAAAAAATTACAGTTTTCAAACATAGTTTTCTCAGGAACGGGAAAGATATTGTACATATTGCGCTTATGAGTAGTAATGATGGCACTTTATGTCAAAGTGTCAGGTGGCCCCACCCCTACCCAGAAGCCCCATGGGCTGGGAAGCCCCGCCTTACCCAGAAGCCCCACGGGCCAGGAAGCCCCTCCTTACCCTGTACCCTTTGATCCTCTCCAGTCAGCCAACTTGTTAGGTTACAGGTTTTACCCTTTGACCCTCTCCTGTCAGCCATCTTGTTTGGATGACCGTAATCTTGTTAGGATGACAGCCATCTTGTTTGGATGACCTCCATCTTGTTAGGATGACAGGCATTTTGGAAAGGGCACAGGTCATCTTGACAAGTGTTTACTGCCATCTCACCCTGATGGTGTATGTGTGTGTGTGTGTGTAATGTTTAAGAGTTTAAACTTATTATTATTTGTGTTAGGTTATGTTTTATGATTAGGTTTGTTATGATAAGTTGTTAGCAAAATAAAATACATTAAAATAAAAAGAGAACAACAACATAAAGTTTTAATAAAAAAGTATTTTAAACTGTGTTTAGTGATGTGCGTGTGATGATTTTAGGTTATATATTTTATGATTATTTTTGGGGTGGTACAGTGTTGGAAAAATAAAAGAGAAAGAAAAGGTATAGACATTCAAAATATGAGACTCAGTAAAATATATTTCAATGTCAATATTTTATTGTGACAGCTCTAAAAATGACAACAAGGCATCAAGTCAGATGTAGACAGTGAGATTAGATACTGACTCGGGTGACCAATGATCCCGCTTCCCCAACACCTACAGCAGCCAGGAAGAAACAACTGAACTGTACTGCACTAGCTACTCCCTCTACTTGTTTATTGGCCAGGGCAGTGACACTATTCTGTCTAGCACAGTGTAGAAATTGGGTTTGGTCATGATAGGGATAGTATTTCCAAAAGAACTCTGCAGGACTTTTTGGACAGATGTAAAAGCAGATTCACCAGGATGTGTCTCTTTATACAGCATTCTCTTGAGCACATTGGGGAGGGACGCCACTGTTTTTTCAACATCAGCAACTAGCGATTTCACATCAGAATTACCAGTATCATACAAATCACCAAACTTGTGAGCTATTAGAGTGAGGATGACATCTTCAAACATAGATTCCTCAAACATACGTAAACGTAATTCCAGGGGCCCCGGGGGTTTCTTTCTCTGAAAAAATATAGGAATTAATATAATGTCTTATTGCACAGAAAAGCAGAGCAGGCACAAACAGTATTTTATTTATGTTTGTAAAACACTTGATAAGCCTTGTTTTTTATAACCTTCTCAACTATTTGCATTACTTTCTCATCCACACTTTCTAACAAGTCACTAAACCATCTTGAAGGCAGAGTGCATGTTTCAGAGAAAAGCACGCAGTAAGACAGCCCGCTACTGTAAAAAGAGGTAAGCAGACAAATAGCACAGTTAACCCCACTCCGAGTGTGCATAAAGAGATAGACAGGTCAGGTGAACAAATACCCTGTACAGGCATTCAGACCTCTGATGATTCTAGGGCCCTGTTGTTTAGTAAAATATGTCACATTTGTTGGCAACTGGTAGAAGATTTACACACAGCTCATAGAAAAATACATGTTTTGACAAATGTGTTAAAACAAAAAGGGTATAACATCGAGTTTGCTGAATCATCACACTGTGAGTGAAAACCGCAATTAACAAATAATGAAACAAGTAAGACACAAAGACACTCGGTTTGCACGTATCACGGCAGTACTGATAAAGAATATTAATGTAGCCAAAAGAATGCTGCGTAGGCTTAAATCTAGAATGGATGTGTCACAATTAGCAGGATCACAGACACCATTACAGCACAGTGGCGGTTGATGACCACCCAGCAAACTTGGAAATTCAGGAATATATTGATTTGATTGTGTCTGATGAATTAGCATTAGAAGCTGATAATAATAACCAACCAGACTTGGAAATTCAGGAATATATAGATTTGCACATGTCTGATGGGTAAGCATTAGAAGCGAATAATAATGATAATCAGATTGGGGGTGGTGATGTAGCAATGTTAGAGGTGAATAATGAAAATGCTGAACAAATGGTTGAGTGTGGTAATGGCGGGGACCCGCCTCGGGTGTTTTTGGAGCGTATTCGTCACTATGACCGGGAACTTAACAGGTTCCGGGGAATGGAGTTTTATGAAGAATTCAGGTTTGTGAATCTGGATCTGGTAGAATCGTACTGGTGCTGTGCAAGGGCTGTTAAATGAAATATCACACAATGTGGGTCCTAATGATTTTGTACAGCTTAGACTGAGCTCGGGGTCATTAAATAATGCTTTCTGTTAGAGGAGGCAACATTTGGGGGAGCTGGATGAAACAGATTTCCTAGAGAGCATAGCTAATTTACTGCAAAGTCACACCGAAATCCTAATATGCAAGGTGGGGTACGGAGACGTATAAAAGGTATTTTGTTTTGCAAGATAATAGACAAGAAAAGGGCATGCCTCACTGATTTCAAAAACCAAGGTAACAATTTATGTTTTGCCGCCAGTGTGTACCGCCTGTGGAAAGGGAAAGAATGCACAGATGTTTGTTTTACTTCACAAACAGCATTACTACGGGGTTTTAAACATCAGAACATTTATAGGTGTTAACTATTTCTGTGATTATTGCCACGCAGTATATGGGCATAAAAATAGTCACACGTGTCGGAATTTGTGCAGAGCGTGTTTAGACCCCCACTGTTTTGAGGTTAAAGAGACCATCACCAGATGCGATGTATGTAAAATATTCTGTAGAGGTGGTGTCTGTCTCAGGAGACTCAAGGCTAAAGCTGCCACCAAAGAGATTCAGTGTGTTCAACACTTTTACTGTACAGAGTGCCGGACTTTTCTCCCAATAATGCATACTTGCGAAGAAAAGCTCTTTCCGCGCTGTAAAAGTGTTATCCAGACACCTGACAATCATGTATGCTACATGAGCGTAATAAACATCCCCAAACAATCGGAAAAATACATTTTCTTTGATTTTGAATGCATGCAAGAAACAGGACACACATCCCAAATTATGTTTATGCCTCACACATAAACAACAAACGCACATGGGAGTTTTATGGGGATTCTTGCTTATCTGACTTTGTGAAATGTTTCATTGACACATGTTTTAAAAACTACACTTTTATTTCACACAATGGTAAAGGCTATGATAACTACTTGGTCATTAGAGAGCTCATACGTGAAAAGGTTGCTACACACTTCATCACACAAGGAGGTAAAATTATGTGCATGACAGTGACCGCTCTGAACATCAGGTTCATTGATTCATTACATTTCTTGCTTCTGAAACTGAGCAATATGCCAAAAGCAATGGGGTTTGAGGGTGAGAAAGGCCATTTCCCACACTTCTTTAACACGGTCGCAAACCAAAATTATGTAGGACCCTTACCCGCTGAACAATTTTACGGGGTAGACTACATGATGGGTGCTGATAAAACACAGTTTCAGGAATGGTACGATGAGCACAAACTCGATGAATTGAAGCGGTAATGTAGACAGGACGTGGACATACTGAGACAAGCTTGTACTACATTTAGAAACGAGATATTAAGTATGACAGATGAGATACGTCTGAAGTGTCCGTCTGACCCTGATTCAGACCTGATTAAAGTCAGTCTTGACCCGTTTCAGTACATCACATTAGCCTCTGTGTGTATGACCATGTACCGGTACATGTTTCTCAGACCGCAGACCATAGCATTAGTCCCGCACGACAATTATCACAACCAGAAAAAGCGGTTCTCGACCCCCGCTATTCAGTGGCTCATGTATACTGAACACACAGACAACATCAGTATACAACACGCACTAAAGCTGGGTGGTGAGCATAAATTTGGCCCGTACTATCTAGATGGTTTTGCAGTAATAAACGGTGTGTACACTGCTTTTGAGTACCATGGATGTTTTTTTCATGGTAGCGATACCTGTTATAGCGAAAATGACGTTAACAGTGTGACAAAAACAACATTCGGCTGGCTATATCAAAAGACAATGTATAAAACCGAATTCTTAAAATTACAAGGGTTTGATGTTAAAGTGATGTGGGAACACAAATGGAAGACAATGCTGAATGAAGACCAGGATGTTAGGGCATTTATTTCCGAATCACAGTTACCAGCGCCTTTAGACCCCAGGGAGTCTCTATTCGGTGGGTGGACGAATGCAGTGACCCTGTATCATCAACCAAAACCTGGCTAGGAACTCCGTTACTATGATTTCACCAGTCTGTACCCGTTTGTAAATAAAACCAAATTGTACCCCGTTGGTCACCCGGATATAATATGCGAGGGCTTTGAAGATTTACAAAATTACTTTGGGCTCGCAAAAGTCAAAGTTTACCCTCCTAGAAGGTTGTTTTTCCCTGTGCTACCGACCAGAGTTGGTAAAAAACTGTTCTTTACACTCTGTCGGACATGCGCTGACACCCAGCAGGGCTCCCCCTGAACAAACAGCGACGAGCAGAGAGCGCTTACCGGTGTCTGGTGCATGCCAGAGCTGCTGTCTGCTGTAGATAAGGGTTACAGAATAGCAGAAATATACGAGATCTGGCACTTTAAGCACTCGACCAACACGTTGTTTAGTGAATATATTAAAACGCATTTAAAAGGCAAACAAGAAGCTTCAGGCTACCCCCAGTGGTGCAAAAATGACACAGACCGTGAACACTACATCAGAGAGTATCATGACAGAGAGGGGGTACACTTGGACCATTACAACATTACTAAGAATCCGGCCAAAAGACAGATTTCAAAACTGTTTTTGAATTCTTTATTGGGAAAATTTGGACAACGACCAGATTTACAAAACACCAGTATTGTGAGAGACCCCAACGAATTATTTAAATACGTGTTTGCCCCATACCACGAGGTCTCGTCTTGTGATTTTATTGACGATGACGATGATTTTATGTGCCTGTGTCACCTGGAAACGGGGAAAAGAGCACTACACACAGCTTTCAAATGTAAATATTTGTATTGCCAGTTTCACCACCGCCTATGCTAGGTTAGAACTGTACTCTCTTCTGGATTCATTACAAGGTCGTTGTTTGTATTATGACACTGATTCAATCATTTATGTAAGCAGGCCAGGACAGTGGGACCCCAAGTTAGGAGATTATCTGGGTCAATTGACAAGTGAGCTGCCTCCGGATCAGCACATTACAGAGTTTGTTGCAACAGGACCTAAATCCTATGGATATAAGCTCTCAGGAGGGAAAGCCTGTATCAAGGTAAAGGGTATCACATTAAACGTGGCTAATAGTGAGAAAATTAATTTCGATAGCCTAAAAGATTTGATACTTGACTATGCGGATAAGTAGGCTGGTGCAAATGGTGAAATAAAAGATATTGCACTGCGGCAACCGGGGATAGTACGTGTTAAACGTGACTGGCACTTTGAGATGAGAATACTGCAAAAGACCGAGAGATAAATTACAGATTACAACGTTAGCTCGACAGATGTATCCAGGCAAATCTCAATATTTTTTGGAAGCTTTTGAAGATGCCACCAAGAAGTATTTCGGATACTTATTTGTCGATGTCATGTCAAAGACCCCTGATGAATACCGTTTAAGGACGGGTCTTTTCCCCCCTGACATCCCGGTGGTTTATGTGTTTAAAAAACAAAGAAAGTAAAAGCCGCTGGTTTTCCAGCGTTGAGCACATTTGCTGTCTGTGACTCTGGCTGTCAGTATGTCACTGCGTATGAAGAGAAAACTGGCTCTCCTGCAGCTGCTGGTTAAAGCCAAGCCGCAACAAGGCCATTCTGTGCGCCGCTGGAAGCGACCTGGTACAGGCCGTGTCAGAAATCGCTCTAAATACACTGAAAGGAAACATCCGCTTGAGCGCTAAACAATTTCAGAAACTCAAGAAAAGTGGCCACATTATAAAAACACTTAGTAAAAAGACAGTGTCTGTTAAGAGAAAGAGAAATCTATTGAATCAGTCTGGGGGGTTTATCGGTAATTTGCTAAGTATTGCCATTCCCCTCATTACCGGCTTACTGACCAGATGAAAATGCAATTCACTGAGAAAATGTATCTAGTACCTCAGAAACAGATGGGCCAAATTAAAGAGGACTTTCCAGTTGAACATGACATCAGAAAAATAGCCACATATAAATTGGATGGTGAAATGAAAGATATTCTGCAAAGCTCTCAATTGGGTGAATATGACAAAGCGCTGCAGAGGTACTTGGCCCTGACGTGGCAGGCAGAATCTGAAAAAGCCACTTTGACTTTGCAGATGCCTGACACCGATACCCCGGCCGAAAAACCGCACACAGAGCCTGTTTTCGATTATATTTTAGACGCTATCCCACAAAGGCAAAATAAAAATGCCGAAATGGTGTCCAACAATTCTATAGCTAGCTGGAATGAGAATGGGGAATTTGTGTACAAGGGGGGCCCTGTTCGTGGGTCTCATGTGATTGATCTGGTTAGGGCTGTCACACAGCCGCACACGCTGGCCACAGGAAGAGCCCCCAAAGGCTGGGGCAGTTTTATGATGGCGATGGCGGAGATTAACATCCCCGGTTCGGTACTGTCTAACAGAATAAACAGGGAGGTGTTGGAGAAACTGAAAACAACACCTACTAGAGACAGTTCTATGTCTATACAGAGAAATCCTATTTCTCCTGAACCAGACTTTGATATTCCGATGGAGGGGGCGGCTGCCCCACCCGAAACACCACAAAGAGACCAGCCAGCTAAAAAGCATCGGCTGTTTGGGAAATTACCATGGCTGTCTCTGTAAAGCGGGTCCTCATGGTTTTATTTTTTGTATTATTATTTTGGTTGTTGTTTGTTTATATATAGGCTATAGAAATACATACATTGATGTTATCTGTAAAATGTTAAATCCTTGTGTGATTCTGATAATAAAAAATGTATTATTATTATTATTATTATTATTATTATTATTATTATTATTATTATTATTATTGTGTTTGTATGTCAAAGAACATTATCAGTGGTGTTTCACTGTTTTAGTTTATTTGGTTTTTGTGTGTGCTGAATAAAAAATGTAACGCGTGATAAACAATGGTGTTTGTATGTATGGATTTATTAACTACATATAAACATAATTCATGTGTATATAATATTTTATTATCAGGTTAGCAGGCGTTACATATATGAGAATGCCACGTCATTAAGCTTAAACGCACACACACAAACATACACACAAGCATTATTCTATCATTCTATAGTGTCTATAGTGTTATTCATACACTGTTCTAACATTGTTTATTTCACGGACCACTGTCAATCAGATGCTTGCCTTGCCGTCCATCCATCTATCTATCTATCTATCTATCTATCTATGACTCTTGATATCTAACTCTCTTGCTTGCTATCGCTCCCCCAATGGTCAGTAACATAGTAGCAAATCACGGACCACTGTCAATCAGGTGCTTGCCTTGCCGTCCATCCATCCATCCATCTATCTATCTATCTATCTATGACTCTCAATATCTAACTCTCTTGCTTGCTATCGCTCCCCCAATGGTCAGTAGCATTGTAGCATAACAGCAGATCACGGACCACTGTCAATCAGGTGCTTGCCTTGCCGTCCATCCATCCATCTATCTATCTATCTATCTATGACTCTCGATATCTAACTCTATTGCTTGCTATCGCTCCCCCAATGGTCAGTAGCATAGTAGCATAACAGCAGATCACGGACCACTGTCAATCAGATGCTTGCCTTGCCGTCCATCCATCCATCCATCTATCTATCTATCTATGACTCTCGATATCTAACTCTCTTGCTTGCTATCGCTCCCCCAATGGTCAGAAGCATAGTAGCATAACAGCAGATAACGGACCACTGTCAATCAGATGCTTGCCTTGCCGTCCATCCATCCATCTATCTATCTATCTATCTATGACTCTCGATATCTAACTCTCTTGCATGCTATCGCTCCCCCAATGGTCAGTAGCATAGTAGCATAACAGCAGATCACGGACCACTGTCAATCAGATGCTTGCCTTGCCGTCCATCCATCCATCTATCTATCTATCTATCTTTCTATGACTCTCGATATCTAACTCTCTTGCTTGCTATCGCTCCCCCAATGGTCAGTAGCATAGTAGCATAACATCAGATCACGGACCACTGTAAATCAGATGCTTGCCTTGCCGTCCATCCATCCATCCATCTATCTATCTATCTGTCTATGACTCTCGATATCTAACTCTCTTGCTTGCTATCGCTCCTTCAATGGTCAGTAGCATAGTAGCATAACAGCAGATCACGGACCACTGTCAATCAGATGCTTGCCTTGCCGTCCATCCATCCATCCATCTATCTATCTATCTATCTATGACTCTCGATATCTAACTCTCTTGCTTGCTATCGCTCCCCCAATGGTCAGTAGCATAGTAGCATAACAGCAGATCACGGACCACTGTCAATCAGATGCTTGCCTTGCCGTCCATCCATCCATCCATCTATCTATCTATCTGTCTATGACTCTCGATATCTAACTCTCTTGCTTGCTATCGCTCCCCCAATGGTCAGTAGTATAGTAGCATAACAGCAGATCACGGACCACTGTCAATCAGATGCTTGCCTTGCCGTCTATCCATCAATCCATCTATCTATCTATCTATCTATGACTCTCGATATCTAACTCTCTTGCTTGCTATCGCTCCCCCAATGGTCAGTAGCATAGTAGCATAACAGCAGATCACGGACCACTGTCAATCAGATGCTTGCCTTGCTGTCCATCCATCCATCTATCTATCTATCTATCTATCTATCTATCTATCTATGACTCTCGATATCTAACTCGCTTGCTATCGCTCCCCCAATGGTCAGTAGCATAGTAGCATAACAGCAGATCACGCACCACTGTCAATCAGGTGCTTCCTTGCCGTCCATCCATCCATCCATCTATCTATCTATCTATCTATCTATCTATCTATCTATCTATGACTCTCGATATCTAACTCTCTTGCTTCCTTTCGCTCCCCCAATGGTCAGTAGCATAGTAGCATAACAGCAGATCACGGAACACTGTCAATCAGATGCTTGCCTTGCCGTCCATCCATCCATCTATCTATCTATCTATCTATTACTCTCAATATCTAACTCTCTTGCTTGCTATCGCTCCCCCAATGGTCAGTAGCATAGTAGCATAACAGCAGATCACGGACCACTGTCAATCAGATGCTTGCCTTGCCGTCTATCCATCCATCCATCTATCTATCTATCTATCTATGACTCTCGATATCTAACTCTCTTGCTTGCTATCGCTCCCCCAATGGTCAGTAGCATAGTAGCATAACAGCAGATCACGGACCACTGTCAATCAGATGCTTGCCTTGCCGTCCATCCATCCATCCATCTATCTGTCTATGACTCTCGATATCTAACTCTCTTGCTTGCTATCGCTCCCCCAATGGTCAGAAGTATAGTAGCATAACAGCAGATCACGGACCACTGTCAATCAGATGCTTGCCTTGCCGTCCATCCATCCATCTATCTATCTATCTATCTATGACTCTCGATATCTAACTCTCTTGCATGCTATCGCTCCCCCAATGGTCAGTAGCATAGTAGCATAACAGCAGATCACGGACCACTGTCAATCAGATGCTTGCCTTGCCGTCCATCCATCCATCTATCTATCTATCTATCTTTCTATGACTCTCGATATCTAACTCTCTTGCTTGCTATCACTCCCCCAATGGTCAGTAGCATAGTAGCATAACATCAGATCACGGACCACTGTAAATCAAATGCTTGCCTTGCCGTCCATCCATCCATCCATCTATCTATCTATCTGTCTATGACTCTCGATATCTAACTCTCTTGCTTGCTATCGCTCCCCCAATGGTCAGTAGCATAGTAGCATAACAGCAGATCACGGACCACTGTCAATCAGATGCTTGCCTTGCCGTCCATCCATCCATCCATCTATCTATCTATCTATCTATGACTCTCGATATCTAACTCTCTTGCTTGCTATCGCTCCCCCAATGGTCAGTAGCATAGTAGCATAACAGCAGATCACGGACCACTGTCAATCAGATGCTTGCCTTGCCGTCCATCCATCCATCCATCTATCTATCTATCTGTCTATGACTCTCGATATCTAACTCTCTTGCTTGCTATCGCTCCCCCAATGGTCAGTAGTATAGTAGCATAACAGCAGATCACGGACCACTGTCAATCAGATGCTTGCCTTGCCGTCTATCCATCAATCCATCTATCTATCTATCTATCTATGACTCTCGATATCTAACTCTCTTGCTTGCTATCGCTCCCCCAATGGTCAGTAGCATAGTAGCATAACAGCAGATCACGGACCACTGTCAATCAGACGCTTGCCTTGCTGTCCATCCATCCATCTATCTATCTATCTATCTATCTATCTATCTATCTATCTATCTATCTATGACTCTCGATATCTAACTCGCTTGCTATCACTCCCCCAATGGTCAGTAGCATAGTAGCATAACAGCAGATCACGCACCACTGTCAATCAGGTGCTTGCCTTGCCGTCCATCCATCCATCCATCTATCTATCTATCTATCTATCTATCTATCTATCTATCTATCTATCTATCTATCTATCTATCTATCTATCTATGACTCTCGATATCTAACTCTCTTGCTTCCTTTCGCTCCCCCAATGGTCAGTAGCATAGTAGCATAACAGCAGATCACGGAACACTGTCAATCAGATGCTTTCCTTGCCGTCCATCCATCCATCTATCTATCTATCTATCTATGACTCTCAATATCTAACTCTCTTGCTTGCTATCGCTCCCCCAATGGTCAGTAGCATAGTAGCATAACAGCAGATCACGGACCACTGTCAATCAGATGCTTGCCTTGCCGTCTATCCATCCATCCATCTATCTATCTATCTATCTATGACTCTCGATATCTAACTCTCTTGCTTGCTATCGCTCCCCCAATGGTCAGTAGCATAGTAGCATAACAGCTGATCACGGACCACTGTCAATCAGATGCTTGCCTTGCCGTCCATCCATCCATCCATCCATCCATCTATCTATCTATCTATCTATCTATCTATCTATCTATCTATCTATCTATCTATGACTCTCGATATCTAACTCTCTTGCTTGCTATCGCTCCCCCAATGGTTAGTAGCATAGTAGCATAACATCAGATCACGGACCACTGTCAATCAGATGCTTGCCTTGCCGTCCATCCATCCATCCATCTATCTATCTATCTGTCTATGACTCTCGATATCTAACTCTCTTGCTTGCTATCGCTCCCCCAATGGTCAGTAGCATAGTAGCATAACAGCAGATCACAGACCACTGTCAATCAGATGCTTGCCTTGCCGTCCATCCATCCATCTATCTATCTATCTGTCTATGACTCTCGATATCTAACTCTCTTGCTTGCTATCGCTCCCCCAATGGTCAGTAGCATAGTAGCATAACAGCAGATCACAGACCACTGTCAATCAGATGCTTGCCTTGCCGTCTATCCATCCATCCATCTATCTGTCTATCTATCTATGACTCTCGATATCTAACTCGCTTGCTATCGCTCCCCCAATGGTCAGTAGCATAGTAGCATAACAGCAGATCACGCACCACTGTCAATCAGGTGCTTGCCTTGCCGTCCATCCATCCATCTATCTATCTATCTATCTATGACTCTCGATATCTAACTCTCTTGCTTGCTATCGCTCCCCCAATGGTCAGTAGCATAGTAGCATAACAGCAGATCACGGACCACTGACAATCAGATGCTTGCCTTGCCATCCATCCATCCATCCATCCATCTATCTATCTATCTATCTATCTATCTATCTATCTATCTATCTATCTATCTATCTATGACTCTCGATATCTAACTCTCTTGCTTCCTTTCGCTCCCCCAATGGTCAGTAGCATAGTAGAATAAAACAGCAGATCACGGACCACTGTCAATCAGATGCTTGCCTTGCCGTCCATCCATCCATCGAACTATCTATCTATCTGTCTATGACTCTCGATATCTAACTCTCTTGCTTGCTATCGCTCCCCCAATGGTCAGTAGCAGAGTAGCATAACAGCAGATCACAGACCACTGTCAATCAGATGCTTGCCTTGCCGTCCATCCATCCATCTATCTATCTATCTATCTATGACTCTCGATATCTAACTCTCTTGCTTGCTATCGCTCCCCCAATGGTCAGTAGCATAGTAGCATAACAGCAGATCACGGACCACTGTCAATCAGATGCTTGCCGTGCCGTCCATCCATCCATCCATCTATCTATCTATCTATCTATGACTCTCGATATCTAACTCTCTTGCTTGCTATCGCTCCCCCAATGGTCAGTAGCATAGTAGCATAACAGCAGATCACGGACCACTGTCAATCAGATGCTTGCCTTGCCGTCCATCCATCCATATATATATCTATCTATCTATCTATCTATCTATGACTCTCGATATCTAACTCTCTTGCTTGCTATCGCTCCCCCAATGGTCAGTAGCATAGTAGCATAACAGCAGATCACGGACCACTGTCAATCAGATGCTTGCCTTGCCATCCATCCATCCATCCATCTATCTATCTATCTGTCTATGACTCTCGATATCTAACTCTCTTGCTTGCTATCGCTCCCCCAATGGTCAGTAGCATAGTAGCATAACAGCAGATCATGGACCACTGTCAATCAGATGCTTGCCTTGCCGCCCATCCATCCATCCATCTATCTATCTATCTATCTATCTATCTATCTATGACTCTCGATATCTAACTCTCTTGCTTGCTATCGCTACCCCAATGGTCAGTAGCATAGTAGCATAACAGCAGATCACGGACCACTGTCAATCAGATGCTTGCCTTGCCATCCATCCATCCATCCATCTATCTATCTATCTGTCTATGACTCTCGATATCTAACTCTCTTGCTTGCTATCGCTCCCCCAATGGTCAGTAGCATAGTAGCATAACAGCAGATCACGGACCACTGTCAATCAGATGCTTGCCTTGCCGTCCATCCATCCATCCATCTATCTATCTATCTATCTATGACTCTCGATATCTAACTCACTTGCTTGCTATCGCTCCCCCAATGGTCAGTAGCATAGTAGCATAACAGCAGATCACGGACCACTGTCAATCAGATGCTTGCCTTGCCGTCCATCCATCCATCTATCTATCTATCTATCTATGACTCTCGATATCTAACTCTCTTGCTTGCTATCGCTCCCCCAATGGTCAGTAGCATAGTAGCATAACATTAGATCACGGACCACTGTCAATCAGATGCTTGCCTTGCCGTCCATCCATCCATCGAACTATCTATCTATCTGTCTATGACTCTCGATATCTAACTCTCTTGCTTGCTATCGCTCCCCCAATGGTCAGTAGCATAGTAGCATAACAGCAGATCACAGACCACTGTCAATCAGATGCTTGCCTTGCCGTCCATCCATCCATCTATCTATCTATCTATCTATGACTTTCGATATCTAACTTTTTTGCTTGCTATCGCTCCCCCAATGGTCAGTAGCATAGTAGCATAACAGCAGATCACGGACCACTGTCAATCAGATGCTTGCCTTGCCGTCCATCCATCCATCCATCTATCTATCTATCTATCTATGACTCTCGATATCTAACTCTCTTGCTTGCTATCGCTCCCCCAATGGTCAGTAGCATAGTAGCATAACAGCAGATCACGGACCACTGTCAATCAGATGCTTGCCTTGCCATCCATCCATCCATCCATCTATCTATCTATCTGTCTATGACTCTCGATATCTAACTCTCTTGCTTGCTATCGCTCCCCCAATGGTCAGTAGCATAGTAGCATAACACCAGATCACGGACCACTGTCAATCAGATGCTTGCCTTGCCGTCCATCCATCCATCCATCTATCTATCTATCTATCTATGACTCTCGATATCTAACTCACTTGCTTGCTATCGCTCCCCCAATGGTCAGTAGCATTGTAGCATAACAGCAGTTTACAGACCACTGTCAATCAGATGCTTGCCTTGCCGTCCATCCATCCATCCATCTATCTATCTAACTATCTATGACTCTCGATATCTAACTCTCTTGCTTGCTATCGCTCCCCCAATGGTCAGTAGCATAGTAGCATAACAGCAGATCACGGACCACTGTCAATCAGATGCTTGCCTTGCCGTCCATCCATCCATCCATCTATCTATCTATCTATCTATCTATGACTCTCGATATCTAACTCTCTTGCTTGCTATCGCTCCCCCAATGGTCAGTAGCATAGTAGCATAACAGCAGATCACGGACCACTGTCAAAAAGATGCTTGCCTTGCCGTCCATCCATCCATCTATATATCTATCTATCTATCTATCTATCTATCTATCTATGACTCTCGATATCTAACTCTCTTGCTTGCTATCGCTCCCCCAATGGTCAGTAGCATAGTAGCATAACAGCAGATCACGGACCACTGTCAATCAGATGCTTGCCTTGCCATCCATCCATCCATCCATCTATCTATCTATCTGTCCATGACTCTCGATATCTAACTCTCTTGCTTGCTATCGCTCCCCCAATGGTCAGTAGCATAGTAGCATAACAGCAGATCACGGACCACTGTCAATCAGGTGCTTGCCTTGCCGTCCATCCATCCATCTGTCTATCTATCTATCAATGACTCTCGATATCTAACTCTCTTGCTTGCTATCGCTCCCCCAATGGTCAGTAGCATAGTAGCATAACAGCAGATCACGGACCACTGTCAATCAGATGCTTGCCTTGCCGTCCATCCATCCATCTATCTATCTATCTATCTATGACTCTTGATATCTAACTCTCTTGCTTGCTATCGCTCCCCCAATGGTCAGTAGCATAGTAGCATAACAGCAGATCACGGACCACTGTCAATCAGATGCTTGCCTTTCCGTCCATCCATCCATCCATCTATCTATCTATCTATCAATGACTCTCGATATCTAACTCTCTTGCTTGCTATCGCTCCCCCAATGGTCAGTAGCATAGTAGCATAACAGCAGATCACGGACCACTGTCAATCAGATGCTTGCCTTGCCGTCCATCCATCCATCTATCTATCTATCTATCAATGACTCTCGATATCTAACTCTCTTACTTGCTATCGCTCCCCCAATGGTCAGTAGCATAGTAGCATAACAGCAGATCACGGACCACTGTCAATCAGATGCTTGCCTTGCCGTCCATCCATCCATCCATCTATCTATCTATGACTCTTGTTATCTAACTCTCTTGCTTGCTATCGCTCCCCCAATGGTCAGTAGCATAGTAGCATAACAGCAGATCATGGACCACTGTCAATCAGATGCTTGCCTTGCCGTCCATCCATCCATCTATCTATCTATCTATCAATGACTCTTGATATCTAACTCTCTTGTTTGCTATCGCTCCCCCAATGGTCAGTAGCATAGTAGCATAACAGCAGATCACGGAGAACTGTCAATCAGATGCTTGCCTTGCCGTCCATCCATCCATCCATCTATCTATCTATCTATCAATGACTCTCGATATCTAACTCTCTTGCTTGCTATCGCTCCCCCAATGGTCACGTATGTTGCATTCAACGACAAAGAAAATCGTGTGCTGGAAATGATTTTTGGCAACTGTGAAGGAACTGCACGACTGCAGCAACCACAACACCTCTGTCTGTCTCTGTGGCGCAATCGGTCAGCGCGTTTGGCTGTTAACCAAAAGGATGGTGGTTCGAATCCACCCAGGGACGGCCCACTTTTCCCCCCGCCCCTTGTTATTGTTTCTACTTCTGGCGGACAGCTTGCCAGACTGTGGCTACAGTAACCTTAAGCTGCTTGCTGTGGACGGCCATCTTGCAAAAATGTATTGAGCGTTTAGAAACTTCCTTTCCATTGCCTAGGCCAACATAAACCAAGGCACTGCTGGGAGTCGAACCCAGGGTTTCCTGTTTACAAGACAGGTGCTTTGACCAACTAAGCCACGGTGCCAGGACTCTCCCATTCCCCAGTGCCTACACTCAGGCGTAAGGCAAAAAACAAAACAAAACAAAACCAAACAAAACAAAACAAAACAAAACAAAACAAAACAAAACAAAACAAAATCTGGATGCAGACTGCAACAAAGGAAGCACACAGAGGTGAAAACGTAAGGTTGACTGGAGCAACAAGCTCCCTGTTGCAACTGTCCAGGGGCGGCAATGGGAATTGGACGTTGGCCGTAGCGCTTGTCCTTGGGGTTCTGGTTCTTCTTTACAAACCGGCGTCTGTCCAGTTGGCTTTCCGGTTCATTACGTCCTCTGATGGCTTTACGATAAGCCTATCTTGCTAAAACTGATGGTTGACAAAGCGGAAGCACAAGCTTCGCAAGGAGCACAGAAAGTCCGTCTAAGGCACCGCTGGGATTTGAACACAGGACCTCCTGTTTACTAGACAGGCGCTTTAACCAACTAAGCCACGGCGCCAAATCTGCCTGTGCTGCTGCTGATAGTAGAATAACAGCAGATCACGGACCGCTGTCAATCAGGTTCTTGCCTTGCCGTCCATCCATCCATCCATCTATGACTCTCAATATCTAACTCTCTTGCTTGCTATCGCTCCCCCAATGGTCAGTAGCATAGTAGCATAACAGCAGATCACGGACCACTGTCAATCAGGTGCTTGCCTTGCCGTCCATCCATCCATCTGTCTATCTATCTATCTATGACTCTTGACATCTAACTCTCTTGCTTGCTATCGCTCCCCCAATGGTCAGAAGCAAAGTAGCATAACAGCAGATCACGGACCACTGTCAATCAGATGCTTGCCTTGCCGTCCATCCATCCATCCATCTATCTATCTATCTATCTATGACTCTTGATATCTAACTCTCTTGCTTGCTATCGCTCCCCCAATGGTCAGTAGCATAGTAGCATAACAGCAGATCATGGACCACTGTCAATCAGATGCTTGCCTTGCCGTCCATCCATCCATCCATCTATCTATCTATCTATCAATGACTCTTGATATCTAACTCTCTTGCTTGCTATCGCTCCCCCAATGGTCAGTAGCATTGTAGCATAACAGCAGATCACGGACCACTGTCAATCAGATGCTTGCCTTGCCGTCCATCCATCCATCTATCTATCTATCTATCTATGACTCTTGATATCTAACACTCTTACTTGCTTTCGCTCACCCAATGGTCAGTAGCATAGTAGCATAACAGCAGATCACGGACCACTGTCAATCAGATGCTTGCCTTGCCGTCCATCCATCCATCTATCTATCTATCTATCTATGACTCTCGATATCTAACTCTCTTACTTGCTTTCGCTCACCCAATGGTCAGTAGCATAGTAGCATAACAGCAGATCACGGACCACTGTCAATCAGATGCTTGCCTTGCCGTCCATCCATCCATCTATCTATCTATCTATCTATGACTCTCGATATCTAACTCTCTTGCTTGCTATCGCTCCCCCAATGGTCACGTATGTTGCATTCAACGACAAAGAAAATCGTGTGCTGGAAATGATTTTTGGCAACTGTGAAGGAACTGCACGACTGCAGCAACCACAACACCTCTGTCTGTCTCTGTGGCGCAATCGGTCAGCGCGTTTGGCTGTTAACCAAAAGGATGGTGGTTCGAATCCACCCAGGGACGGCCCACTTTTCCCCCCGCCCCTTGTTATTGTTTCTACTTCTGGCGGACAGCTTGCCAGACTGTGGCTACAGCAGATCACGGACCGCTGTCAATCAGGTTCTTGCCTTGCCGTCCATCCATCCATCCATCTATCTATGACTCTCAATATCTAACTCTCTTGCTTGCTATCGCTCCCCCAATGGTCAGTAGCATAGTAGCATAACAGCAGATCACGGACCACTGTCAATCAGGTGCTTGCCTTGCCGTCCATCCATCCATCCATCTATCTATCTATCTATCAATGACTCTCGATATCTAACTCTCTTGCTTGCTATCACTCCCCCAATGGTCAGTAGCATAGTAGCATAACAGCAGATCACGGACCACTGTCAATCAGATGCTTGCCTTGCCGTCCATCCATCCATCCATCCATCTATCTATCTATGACTCTTGATATCTAACTCTCTTGCTTGCTATCGCTCCCCCAATGGTCAGTAGCATAGTATCATAACAGCAGATCACGGACCACTGTCAATCAGATGCTTGCCTTGCCGTCCATCCATCCATCTATCTATCTATCTATCTATGACTCTTGATATCTAACTCTCTTGCTTGCTATCGCTCCCCCAATGGTCAGTAGCATTGTAGCATAACAGCAGATCACGGACCACTGTCAATCAGATGCTTGCCTTGCCGTCCATCCATCCATCTATCTATCTATCTATCTATGACTATTGATATCTAACTCTCTTGCTTGCTATCGCTCCCCCAATGGTCAGTAGCATTGTAGCATAACAGCAGATCACGGACCACTGTCAATCAGGTGCTTGCCTTGCCGTCCATCCATCCATCTATCTATCTATCTATCTATGACTCTTGATATCTAACTCTCTTGCTTGCTATCGCTGCCCCAATGGTCAGTAGCATTGTAGCATAACAGCAGATCACAGACCACTGTCAATCAGATGCTTGCCTTGCCGTCCATCCATCCATCCATCTATCTATCTATGACTCTTGTTATCTAACTCTCTTGCTTGCTATCGCTCCCCCAATGGTCAGTAGCATAGTAGCATAACAGCAGATCACGGACCACTGTCAATCAGATGCTTGCCTTGCCGTCCATCCATCCATCCATCTATCTATCTATCTATGACTCTTGACATCTAACTCTCTTGCTTGCTATCGCTCCCCCAATGGTCAGTAGCAAAGTAGCATAACAGCAGATCACGGACCACTGTCAATCAGATGCTTGCCTTGCCGTCCATCCATCCACCCATCCATCTATCTATCTATGACTCTTGATATCTAACTCTCTTGCTTGCTATCGCTCCCCCAATGGTCAGTAGCATAGTAGCATAACAGCAGATCACGGACCACTGTCAATCAGATGCTTGCCTTGCCGTCCATCCATCCATCTATCTATCTATCTATCTATGACTCTTGATATCTAACTCTCTTGCTTGCTATCGCTCCCCCAATGGTCAGTAGCATTGTAGCATAACAGCAGATCACGGAGCACTGTCAATCAGATGCTTGCCTTGCCGTCCATCCATCCATCTATCTATCTATCTATCTATGACTCTTGATATCTAACTCTCTTACTTGCTTTCGCTCACCCAATGGTCAGTAGCATAGTAGCATAACAGCAGATCACGGACCACTGTCAATCAGATGCTTGCCTTGCCGTCCATCCATCCATCTATCTATCTATCTATCTATGACTCTCGATATCTAACTCTCTTGCTTGCTATCGCTCCCCCAATGGTCACGTATGTTGCATTCAACGACAAAGAAAATCGTGTGCTGGAAATGATTTTTGGCAACTGTGAAGGAACTGCACGACTGCAGCAGCCACAACACCTCTGTCTGTCTCTGTGGCGCAATCGGTCAGCGCGTTTGGCTGTTAACCAAAAGGATGGTGGTTCGAATCCACCCAGGGACGGCCCACTTTTCCCCCCGCCCCTTGTTATTGTTTCTACTTCTGGCGGACAGCTTGCCAGACTGTGGCTACAGTAACCTTAAGCTGCTTGCTGTAAATGGCCATCTTGCAAAAATGTATTGAGCGTTTAGAAACTTCCTTTCCATTGCCTAGGCCAACATAAACCAAGGCACTGCTGGGAGTCGACCCCAGGGTTTCCTGTTTACAAGACAGGCGCTTTGACCAACTAAGCCACGGTGCCAGGACTCTCCCATTCCCCAGTGCCTACACTCAGGCGTAAGGCAAAAAACAAAACCAAACAAAACCAAACAAAACAAAACAAAACAAAACAAAACAAAACAAAATCTGGATGCAGGCTGCAACAAAGGAAGCACACAGAGGTGAAAACGTAAGGTTGACGGGAGCAACAAGCTCCCTGTTGCGACTGTCCAGGGGCGGCAATGGGAATTGGACGTTGGCCGTAGCGCTTGTCCTTTGGGTTCTGGTTCTTCTTTACAAACCGGCGTCTGTCCAGTTGGCTTTCCGGTTCATTACGTCCTCTGATGGCTTTACGATAAGCCTATCTTGCTAAAACTGATGGTCGACAAAGCGGAAGCACAAGCTTCGCAAGGAGCACAGAAAGTCCGTCTAAGGCACCGCTGGGATTTGAACACAGGACCTCCTGTTTACTAGACAGGCGCTTTAACCAACTAAGCCACGGCGCCAAATCTGCCTGTGCTGCTGCTGATAGTAGAATAACAGCAGATCACGGACCGCTGTCAATCAGGTTCTTGCCTTGCCGTCCATCCATCCATCCATCTATGACTCTCAATATCTAACTCTCTTGCTTGCTATCGCTCCCCCAATGGTCAGTAGCATAGTAGCATAACAGCAGATCACGGACCACTGTCAATCAGGTGCTTGCCTTGCCGTCCATCCATCCATCTGTCTATCTATCTATCTATGACTCTTGACATCTAACTCTCTTGCTTGCTATCGCTCCCCCAATGGTCAGAAGCAAAGTAGCATAACAGCAGATCACGGACCACTGTCAATCAGATGCTTGCCTTGCCGTCCATCCATCCATCCATCTATCTATCTATCTATCTATGACTCTTGATATCTAACTCTCTTGCTTGCTATCGCTCCCCCAATGGTCAGTAGCATAGTAGCATAACAGCAGATCATGGACCACTGTCAATCAGATGCTTGCCTTGCCGTCCATCCATCCATCCATCTATCTATCTATCTATCAATGACTCTTGATATCTAACTCTCTTGCTTGCTATCGCTCCCCCAATGGTCAGTAGCATTGTAGCATAACAGCAGATCACGGACCACTGTCAATCAGATGCTTGCCTTGCCGTCCATCCATCCATCTATCTATCTATCTATCTATGACTCTTGATATCTAACACTCTTACTTGCTTTCGCTCACCCAATGGTCAGTAGCATAGTAGCATAACAGCAGATCACGGACCACTGTCAATCAGATGCTTGCCTTGCCGTCCATCCATCCATCTATCTATCTATCTATCTATGACTCTCGATATCTAACTCTCTTACTTGCTTTCGCTCACCCAATGGTCAGTAGCATAGTAGCATAACAGCAGATCACGGACCACTGTCAATCAGATGCTTGCCTTGCCGTCCATCCATCCATCTATCTATCTATCTATCTATGACTCTCGATATCTAACTCTCTTGCTTGCTATCGCTCCCCCAATGGTCACGTATGTTGCATTCAACGACAAAGAAAATCGTGTGCTGGAAATGATTTTTGGCAACTGTGAAGGAACTGCACGACTGCAGCAACCACAACACCTCTGTCTGTCTCTGTGGCGCAATCGGTCAGCGCGTTTGGCTGTTAACCAAAAGGATGGTGGTTCGAATCCACCCAGGGACGGCCCACTTTTCCCCCCGCCCCTTGTTATTGTTTCTACTTCTGGCGGACAGCTTGCCAGACTGTGGCTACAGCAGATCACGGACCGCTGTCAATCAGGTTCTTGCCTTGCCGTCCATCCATCCATCCATCTATGACTCTCAATATCTAACTCTCTTGCTTGCTATCGCTCCCCCAATGGTCAGTAGCATAGTAGCATAACAGCAGATCACGGACCACTGTCAATCAGATGCTTGCCTTGCCGTCCATCCATCCATCTATCTATCTATCTATCTATGACTCTCGATATCTAACTCTCTTGCTTGCTATCGCTCCCCCAATGGTCAGTAGCATAGTAGCATAACAGCAGATCACGGACCACTGTCAATCAGATGCTTGCCTTTCCGTCCATCCATCCATCCATCTATCTATCTATCTATCAATGACTCTCGATATCTAACTCTCTTGCTTGCTATCGCTCCCCCAATGGTCAGTAGCATAGTAGCATAACAGCAGATCACGGACCACTGTCAATCAGATGCTTGCCTTGCCGTCCATCCATCCATCTATCTATCTATCTATCAATGACTCTTGATATCTAACTCTCTTGCTTGCTATCGCTCCCCCAATGGTCAGTAGCATAGTAGCATAACAGCAGATCACGGACCACTGTCAATCAGATGCTTGCCTTGCCGTCCATCCATCCATCCATCTATCTATCTATCTATCAATGACTCTCGATATCTAACTCTCTTGCTTGCTATCGCTCCACCAATGGTCAGTAGCATAGTAGCATAACAGCAGATCACGGACCACTGTCAATCAGATGCTTGCCTTGCCGTCCATCCATCCATCTATCTATCTATCTATCTATGACTCTCGATATCTAACTCTCTTGCTTGCTATCGCTCCCCCAATGGTCAGTAGCATAGTAGCATAACAGCAGATCACGGACCACTGTCACTCAGATGCTTGCCTTGCCGTCCATCCATCCATCTATCTATCTATCTATCTATGAGTCTTGATATCTAACTCTCTTACTTGCTTTCGCTCACCCAATGGTCAGTAGCATAGTAGCATAACAGCAGATCACGGACCACTGTCAATCAGGTGCTTGCCTTGCCGTCCATCCATCCATCTGTCTATCTATCTATCTATGACTCTTGACATCTAACTCTCTTGCTTGCTATCGCTCCCCCAATGGTCAGAAGCAAAGTAGCATAACAGCAGATCACGGACCACTGTCAATCAGATGCTTGCCTTGCCGTCCATCCATCCATCCATCTATCTATCTATCTATCAATGACTCTCGATATCTAACTCTCTTGCTTGCTATCGCTCCCCCAATGGTCAGTAGCATAGTAGCATAACAGGAGATCACGGACCACTGTCAATCAGATGCTTGCCTTGCCGTCCATCCATCCATCTATCTATCTATCTATCTATGACTCTTGATATCTAACTCTCTTGCTTGCTATCGCTCCCCCAATGGTCAGTAGCATTGTAGCATAACAGCAGATCACGGACCACTGTCAATCAGATGCTTGCCTTGCCGTCCATCCATCCATCTATCTATCTATCTATCTATGACTCTCGATATCTAACTCTCTTACTTGCTATCGCTCCCCCAATGGTCAGTAGCATAGTAGCATAACAGCAGATCACGGACCACTGTCAATCAGATGCTTGCCTTGCCGTCCATCCATCCATCCATCTATCTATCTATGACTCTTGTTATTTAACTCTCTTGCTTGCTATCGCTCCCCCAATGGTCAGTAGCATAGTAGCATAACAGCAGATCATGGACCACTGTCAATCAGATGCTTGCCTTGCCGTCCATCCATCCATCTATCTATCTATCTATCAATGACTCTTGATATCTAACTCTCTTGCTTGCTATCGCTCCCCCAATGGTCAGTAGCATAGTAGCATAACAGCAGATCACGGACCACTGTCAATCAGATGCTTGCCTTGCCGTCCATCCATCCATCTATCTATCTATCTATCTATCAATGACTCTTGATATCTAACTCTCTTGCTTGCTATCGCTCCCCCAATGGTCAGTAGCATAGTAGCATAACAGCAGATCACGGACCACTGTCAATCAGATGCTTGCCTTGCCGTCCATCCATCCATCCATCTATCTATCTATCTATCAATGACTCTCGATATCTAACTCTCTTGCTTGCTATCGCTCCCCCAATGGTCAGTAGCATAGTAGCATAACAGCAGATCACGGACCACTGTCAATCAGATGCTTGCCTTGCCGTCCATCCATCCATCTATCTATCTATCTATCTATGACTCTTGATATCTAACTCTCTTGCTTGCTATCGCTCCCCCAATGGTCAGTAGCATAGTAGCATAACAGCAGATCACGGACCACTGTCACTCAGATGCTTACCTTGCCGTCCATCCATCCATCTATCTATCTATCTATCTATGAGTCTTGATATCTAACTCTCTTACTTGCTTTCGCTCACCCAATGGTCAGTAGCATAGTAGCATAACAGCAGATCACGGACCACTGTCAATCAGGTGCTTGCCTTGCCGTCCATCCATCCATCTGTCTATCTATCTATCTATGACTCTTGACATCTAACTCTCTTGCTTGCTATCGCTCCCCCAATGGTCAGAAGCAAAGTAGCATAACAGCAGATCACGGACCACTGTCAATCAGATGCTTGCCTTGCCGTCCATCCATCCATCCATCTATCTATCTATCTATCAATGACTCTCGATATCTAACTCTCTTGCTTGCTATCGCTCCCCCAATGGTCAGTAGCATAGTAGCATAACAGGAGATCACGGACCACTGTCAATCAGATGCTTGCCTTGCCGTCCATCCATCCATCTATCTATCTATCTATCTATGACTCTTGATATCTAACTCTCTTGCTTGCTATCGCTCCCCCAATGGTCAGTAGCATTGTAGCATAACAGCAGATCACGGACCACTGTCAATCAGATGCTTGCCTTGCCGTCCATCCATCCATCTATCTATCTATCTATCTATGACTCTCGATATCTAACTCTCTTACTTGCTATCGCTCCCCCAATGGTCAGTAGCATAGTAGCATAACAGCAGATCACGGACCACTGTCAATCAGATGCTTGCCTTGCCGTCCATCCATCCATCCATCTATCTATCTATGACTCTTGTTATCTAACTCTCTTGCTTGCTATCGCTCCCCCAATGGTCAGAAGCAAAGTAGCATAACAGCAGATCACGGACCACTGTCAATCAGATGCTTGCCTTGCCGTCCATCCATCCATCCATCTATCTATCTATCTATCAATGACTCTCGATATCTAACTCTCTTGCTTGCTATCGCTCCCCCAATGGTCAGTAGCATAGTAGCATAACAGGAGATCACGGACCACTGTCAATCAGATGCTTGCCTTGCCGTCCATCCATCCATCTATCTATCTATCTATCTATGACTCTTGATATCTAACTCTCTTGCTTGCTATCGCTCCCCCAATGGTCAGTAGCATAGTAGCATAACAGCAGATCACGGACCACTGTCAATCAGATGCTTGCCTTTCCGTCCATCCATCCATCCATCTATCTATCTATCTATCAATGACTCTCGATATCCAACTCTCTTGCTTGCTATCGCTCCCCCAATGGTCAGTAGCATAGTAGCATAACAGCAGATCACGGACCACTGTCAATCAGATGCTTGCCTTGCCGTTCATCCATCCATCCATCTATCTATCTATCTATCAATGACTCTTGATATCTAACTCTCTTGCTTGCTATCGCTCCCCCAATGGTCAGTAGCATTGTAGCATAACAGCAGATCACGGACCACTGTCAATCAGATGCTTGCCTTGCCGTCCATCCATCCATCTATCTATCTATCTATCTATCTATGACTCTTGATATCTAACTCTCTTACTTGCTTTCGCTCACCCAATGGTCAGTAGCATAGTAGCATAACAGCAGATCACGGACCACTGTCAATCAGATGCTTGCCTTGCCGTCCATCCATCCATCCATCTATCTATCTATCTATCAATGACTCTCGATATCTAACTCTCTTGCTTGCTATCGCTCCCCCAATGGTCAGTAGCATAGTAGCATAACAGCAGATCACGGACCACTGTCAATCAGATGCTTGCCTTGCCGTCCATCCATCCATCTATCTATCTATCTATCTATGACTCTTGATATCTAACTCTCTTGCTTGCTATCGCTCCCCCAATGGTCAGTAGCATAGTAGCATAACAGCAGATCACGGACCACTGTCACTCAGATGCTTACCTTGCCGTCCATCCATCCATCTATCTATCTATCTATCTATGAGTCTTGATATCTAACTCTCTTACTTGCTTTCGCTCACCCAATGGTCAGTAGCATAGTAGCATAACAGCAGATCACGGACCACTGTCAATCAGGTGCTTGCCTTGCCGTCCATCCATCCATCTGTCTATCTATCTATCTATGACTCTTGACATCTAACTCTCTTGCTTGCTATCGCTCCCCCAATGGTCAGAAGCAAAGTAGCATAACAGCAGATCACGGACCACTGTCAATCAGATGCTTGCCTTGCCGTCCATCCATCCATCCATCTATCTATCTATCTATCAATGACTCTCGATATCTAACTCTCTTGCTTGCTATCGCTCCCCCAATGGTCAGTAGCATAGTAGCATAACAGGAGATCACGGACCACTGTCAATCAGATGCTTGCCTTGCCGTCCATCCATCCATCTATCTATCTATCTATCTATGACTCTTGATATCTAACTCTCTTGCTTGCTATCGCTCCCCCAATGGTCAGTAGCATTGTAGCATAACAGCAGATCACGGACCACTGTCAATCAGATGCTTGCCTTGCCGTCCATCCATCCATCTATCTATCTATCTATCTATGACTCTCGATATCTAACTCTCTTACTTGCTATCGCTCCCCCAATGGTCAGTAGCATAGTAGCATAACAGCAGATCACGGACCACTGTCAATCAGATGCTTGCCTTGCCGTCCATCCATCCATCCATCTATCTATCTATGACTCTTGTTATCTAACTCTCTTGCTTGCTATCGCTCCCCCAATGGTCAGTAGCATAGTAGCATAACAGCAGATCATGGACCACTGTCAATCAGATGCTTGCCTTGCCGTCCATCCATCCATCTATCTATCTATCTATCAATGACTCTTGATATCTAACTCTCTTGCTTGCTATCGCTCCCCCAATGGTCAGTAGCATAGTAGCATAACAGCAGATCACGGACCACTGTCAATCAGATGCTTGCCTTGCCGTCCATCCATCCATCCATCTATCTATCTATCTATCAATGACTCTCGATATCTAACTCTCTTGCTTGCTATCGCTCCCCCAATGGTCAGTAGCATAGTAGCATAACAGCAGATCACGGACCACTGTCAATCAGATGCTTGCCTTGCCGTCCATCCATCCATCTATCTATCTATCTATCTATGACTCTTGATATCTAACTCTCTTGCTTGCTATCGCTCCCCCAATGGTCAGTAGCATAGTAGCATAACAGCAGATCACGGACCACTGTCACTCAGATGCTTGCCTTGCCGTCCATCCATCCATCTATCTATCTATCTATCTATGACTCTTGATATCTAACTCTCTTGCTTGCTATCGCTCCCCCAATGGTCAGTAGCATAGTAGCATAACAGCAGATCACGGACCACTGTCAATCAGATGCTTGCCTTTCCGTCCATCCATCCATCCATCTATCTATCTATCTATCAATGACTCTCGATATCCAACTCTCTTGCTTGCTATCGCTCCCCCAATGGTCAGTAGCATAGTAGCATAACAGCAGATCACGGACCACTGTCAATCAGATGCTTGCCTTGCCGTCCATCCATCCATCCATCTATCTATCTATCTATCAATGACTCTTGATATCTAACTCTCTTGCTTGCTATCGCTCCCCCAATGGTCAGTAGCATTGTAGCATAACAGCAGATCACGGACCACTGTCAATCAGATGCTTGCCTTGCCGTCCATCCATCCATCTATCTATCTATCTATCTATCTATGACTCTTGATATCTAACTCTCTTACTTGCTTTCGCTCACCCAATGGTCAGTAGCATAGTAGCATAACAGCAGATCACGGACCACTGTCAATCAGATGCTTGCCTTGCCGTCCATCCATCCATCTATCTATCTATCTATCTATGACTCTCGATATCTAACTCTCTTGCTTGCTATCGCTCCCCCAATGGTCACGTATGTTGCATTCAACGACAAAGAAAATCGTGTGCTGGAAATGATTTTTGGCAACTGTGAAGGAACTGCAAGACTGCAGCAACCACAACACCTCTGTCTGTCTCTGTGGCGCAATCGGTCAGCGCGTTTGGCTGTTAACCAAAAGGATGGTGGTTCGAATCCACCCAGGGATGGCCCAGTTTTCCCCCCGCCCCTTGTTATTGTTTCTACTTCTGGCGGACAGCTTGACAGACTGTGGCTACAGTAACCTTAAGCTGCTTGCTGTGGACGGCCATCTTGCAAAAATGTATTGAGCGTTTAGAAACTTCCTTTCCATTGCCTAGGCCAACATAAACCAAGGCACTGCTGGGAGTCGAACCCAGGGTTTCCTGTTTACAAGACAGGCGCTTTGACCAACTAAGCCACGGTGCCAGGACTCTCCCATTCCCCAGTGCCTACACTCAGGCGTAAGGCAAAAAACAAAACAAAACAAAACAAAACAAAACAAAACAAAACAAAACAAAACAAAACAAAACAAAACAAAACAAAACAAAACAAAACAAAACAAAACAAAACAAAACAAAACAAAACAAAACAAAAACTGGATGCAGGCTGCAACAAAGGAAGCACACAGAGGTGAAAACGTAAGGTTGACGGGAGTAACAAGCTCCCTGTTGCGACTGTCCAGGGGCGGCAATGGGAATTGGACGTTGGCCGTAGCGCGTGTCCTTTGGGTTCTGGTTCTTCTTTACAAACCGGCGTCTGTCCAGTTGGCTTTCCGGTTCATTACGTCCTCTGATGGCTTTACGATAAGCCTATCTTGCTAAAACTGATGGTCGACAAAGCGGAAGCACAAGCTTCGCAAGGAGCACAGAAAGCCCGCCTAAGGCACCGCTGGGATTTGAACCCAGGACCTCCTGTTTACTAGACAGGCGCTTTAACCAACTAAGCCACGGCGCCAAATCTGCCGCTGCTGCTGCTGATAGTAGAATAACAGCAGATCACGGACCGCTGTCAATCAGGTTCTTGCCTTGCCGTCCATCCATCCATCCATCTATCTATGACTCTTGATATCTAACTCTCTTGCTTGCTATCGCTCCCCCAATGGTCAGTAGCATAGTATCATAACAGCAGATCACGGACCACTGTCAATCAGATGCTTGCCTTGCCGTCCATCCATCCATCTATCTATCTATCTATCTATGACTCTTGATATCTAACTCTCTTGCTTGCTATCGCTCCCCCAATGGTCAGTAGCATTGTAGCATAACAGCAGATCACGGACCACTGTCAATCAGATGCTTGCCTTGCCGTCCATCCATCCATCTATCTATCTATCTATCTATGACTATTGATATCTAACTCTCTTGCTTGCTATCGCTCCCCCAATGGTCAGTAGCATTGTAGCATAACAGCAGATCACGGACCACTGTCAATCAGGTGCTTGCCTTGCCGTCCATCCATCCATCTATCTATCTATCTATCTATGACTCTTGATATCTAACTCTCTTGCTTGCTATCGCTCCCCCAATGGTCAGTAGCATTGTAGCATAACAGCAGATCACAGACCACTGTCAATCAGATGCTTGCCTTGCCGTCCATCCATCCATCCATCTATCTATCTATGACTCTTGTTATCTAACTCTCTTGCTTACTATCGCTCCCCCAATGGTCAGTAGCATAGTAGCATAACAGCAGATCACGGACCACTGTCAATCAGATGCTTGCCTTGCCGTCCATCCATCCATCCATCTATCTATCTATCTATGACTCTTGACATCTAACTCTCTTGCTTGCTATCGCTCCCCCAATGGTCAGTAGCAAAGTAGCATAACAGCAGATCACGGACCACTGTCAATCAGATGCTTGCCTTGCCGTCCATCCATCCACCCATCCATCTATCTATCTATGACTCTTGATATCTAACTCTCTTGCTTGCTATCGCTCCCCCAATGGTCAGTAGCATAGTAGCATAACAGCAGATCACGGACCACTGTCAATCAGATGCTTGCCTTGCCGTCCATCCATCCATCTATCTATCTATCTATCTATGACTCTTGATATCTAACTCTCTTGCTTGCTATCGCTCCCCCAATGGTCAGTAGCATTGTAGCATAACAGCAGATCACGGAGCACTGTCAATCAGATGCTTGCCTTGCCGTCCATCCATCCATCTATCTATCTATCTATCTATGACTCTTGATATCTAACTCTCTTACTTGCTTTCGCTCACCCAATGGTCAGTAGCATAGTAGCATAACAGCAGATCACGGACCACTGTCAATCAGATGCTTGCCTTGCCGTCCATCCATCCATCTATCTATCTATCTATCTATGACTCTCGATATCTAACTCTCTTGCTTGCTATCGCTCCCCCAATGGTCACGTATGTTGCATTCAACGACAAAGAAAATCGTGTGCTAGAAATGATTTTTGGCAACTGTGAAGGAACTGCACGACTGCAGCAGCCACAACACCTCTGTCTGTCTCTGTGGCGCAATCGGTCAGCGCGTTTGGCTGTTAACCAAAAGGATGGTGGTTCGAATCCACCCAGGGACGGCCCACTTTTCCCCCCGCCCCTTGTTATTGTTTCTACTTCTGGCGGACAGCTTGCCAGACTGTGGCTACAGTAACCTTAAGCTGCTTGCTGTAAATGGCCATCTTGCAAAAATGTATTGAGCGTTTAGAAACTTCCTTTCCATTGCCTAGGCCAACATAAACCAAGGCACTGCTGGGAGTCGACCCCAGGGTTTCCTGTTTACAAGACAGGCGCTTTGACCAACTAAGCCACGGTGCCAGGACTCTCCCATTCCCCAGTGCCTACACTCAGGCGTAAGGCAAAAAACAAAACCAAACAAAACCAAACAAAACAAAACAAAACAAAACAAAACAAAACAAAATCTGGATGCAGGCTGCAACAAAGGAAGCACACAGAGGTGAAAACGTAAGGTTGACGGGAGCAACAAGCTCCCTGTTGCGACTGTCCAGGGGCGGCAATGGGAATTGGACGTTGGCCGTAGCGCTTGTCCTTTGGGTTCTGGTTCTTCTTTACAAACCGGCGTCTGTCCAGTTGGCTTTCCGGTTCATTACGTCCTCTGATGGCTTTACGATAAGCCTATCTTGCTAAAACTGATGGTCGACAAAGCGGAAGCACAAGCTTCGCAAGGAGCACAGAAAGCCCGCCTAAGGCACCGCTGGGATTTGAACCCAGGACCTCCTGTTTACTAAACAGGCGCTTTAACCAACTAAGCCACGGCGCCAAATCTGCCGCTGCTGCTGCTGATAGTAGAATAACAGCAGATCACGGACCGCTGTCAATCAGGTTCTTGCCTTGCCGTCCATCCATCCATCCATCTATCTATGACTCTCAATATCTAACTCTCTTGCTTGCTATCGCTCCCCCAATGGTCAGTAGCATAGTAGCATAACAGCAGATCACGGACCACTGTCAATCAGATGCTTGCCTTGCCGTCCATCCATCCATCCATCTATCTATCCATCTATGACTCTTGACATCTAACTCTCTTGCTTGCTATCGCTCCCCCAATGGTCAGTAGCAAAGTAGCATAACAGCAGATCACGGACCACTGTCAATCAGATGCTTACCTTGCCGTCCATCCATCCACCCATCCATCTACCTATCTATGACTCTTGATATTTAACTCTCTTGCTTGCTATCGCTCCCCCAATGGTCAGTAGCATAGTAGCATAACAGCAGATCACGGACCACTGTCAATCAGATGCTTGCCTTGCCGTCCATCCATCCATCCATCTATCTATCTATCTATGACTCTTGATATCTAACTCTCTTGCTTGATATCGCTCCCCCAATGGTCAGTAGCATAGTAGCATAACAGCAGATCACGGACCACTGTCAATCAGATGCTTGCCTTGCCGTCCATCCATCCATCTATCTATCTATCTATCTATGACTCTTGATATCTAACTCTCTTGCTTGCTATCGCTCCCCCAATGGTCAGTAGCATTGTAGCATAACAGCAGATCACGGACCAATGTCAATCAGATGCTTGCCTTGCCGTCCATCCATCCATCTATCTATCTATCTATCTATGACTCTCGATATCTAACTCTCTTGCTTGCTATCGCTCCCCCAATGGTCACGTATGTTGCATTCAACGACAAAGAAAATCGTGTGCTGGAAATGATTTTTGGCAACTGTGAAGGAACTGCACGACTGCAGCAACCACAACACCTCTGTCTGTCTCTGTGGTGCAATCGGTCAGCGCGTTTGGCTGTTAACCAAAAGGATGGTGGTTCAATCCACCCAGGGATGGCCCACTTTTCCCCCCGCCCCTTGTTATTGTTTCTACTTCTGGCGGACAGCTTGCCAGACTGTGGCTACAGTAACCTTAAGCTGCTTGCTGTGGATGGCCATCTTGCAAGAATGTATTGAGCGTTTAGAAACTTCCTTTCCATTGCCTAGGCCAACATAAACCAAGGCACTGCTGGGAGTCGAACCCAGGGTTTCCTGTTTACAAGACAGGTGCTTTGACCAACTAAGCCACGGTGCCAGGACTCTCCCATTCCCCAGTGCCTACACTCAGGCGTAAGGCAAAAAACAAAACAAAACAAAACAAAACAAAACAAAACAAAACAAAACAAAACAAAACAAAACAAAACAAAACAAAACAAAACAAAACAAAACAAAACAAAACAAAATCTGTATGCAGACTGCAACAAAGGAAGCACACAGAGGTGAAAACGTAAGGTTGACGGGAGCAACAAGCTCCCTGTTGCGACTGTCCAGGGGCGGCAATGGGAATTGGACGTTGGCCGTAGCGCGTGTCCTTTGGGTTCTGGTTCTTCTTTACAAACCGGCGTCTGTCCAGTTGGCTTTCCGGTTCATTACGTCCTCTGATGGCTTTACGATAAGCCTATCTTGCTAAAACTGATGGTCGACAAAGCGGAAGCACAAGCTTCGCAAGGAGCACAGAAAGCCCGCCTAAGGCACCGCTGGGATTTGAACCCAGGACCTCCTGTTTACTAGACAGGCGCTTTAACCAACTAAGCCACGGCGCCAAATCTGCCGCTGCTGCTGCTGATAGTAGAATAACAGCAGATCACGGACCGCTGTCAATCAGGTTCTTGCCTTGCCGTCCATCCATCCATCCATCCATCTATCTATGACTCTCAATATCTAACTCTCTTGCTTGCTATCGCTCCCCCAATGGTCAGTAGCATAGTAGCATAACAGCAGATCACGGACCACTGTCAATCAGATGCTTGCCTTGCCGTCCATCCATCCATCCATCTATCTATCTATCTATGACTCTTGACATCTAACTCTCTTGCTTGCTATCGCTCCCCCAATGGTCAGTAGCATAGTATCATAACAGCAGATCACGGACCACTGTCAATCAGATGCTTGCCTTGCCGTCCATCCATCCATCCATCTATCTATCTATCTATGACTCTTGATATCTAACTCTCTTGCTTGATATCGCTCCCCCAATGGTCAGTAGCATAGTAGCATAACAGCAGATCACGGACCACTGTCAATCAGATGCTTGCCTTGCCGTCCATCCATCCATCTATCTATCTATCTATCTATGACTCTTGATATCTAACTCTCTTGCTTGCTATCGCTCCCCCAATGGTCAGTAGCATTGTAGCATAACAGCAGATCACGGACCAATGTCAATCAGATGCTTGCCTTGCCGTCCATCCATCCATCTATCTATCTATCTATCTATGACTCTCGATATCTAACTCTCTTGCTTGCTATCGCTCCCCCAATGGTCAGTAGCATAGTAGCATAACAGCAGATCACGGACCACTGTCAATCAGATGCTTGCCTTGCCGTCCATCCATCCATCCATCTATCTATCAATCTATCAATGACTCTCGATATCTAACTCTCTTACTTGCTATCGCTCCCCCAATGGTCAGTAGCATAGTAGCATAACAGCAGATCACGGACCACTGTCACTCAGATGCTTGCCTTGCCGTCCATCCATCCATCCATCTATCTATCTATCTATCAATGACTCTCGATATCTAACTCTCTTGCTTGCTATCGCTCCCCCAATGGTCAGTAGCATAGTAGCATAACAGCAGATCACGGACCACTGTCAATCAGATGCTTGCCTTGCCGTCCATCCATCCATCTATCTATCTATCTATCTATGACTCTTGATATCTAACTCTCTTGCTTGCTATCGCTCCCCCAATGGTCTGTAGCATAGTAGCATAACAGCAGATCACGGACCACTGTCACTCAGATGCTTGCCTTGCCGTCCATCCATCCATCCATCTATCTATCTATCTATCAATGACTCTCGATATCTAACTCTCTTGCTTGCTATCGCTCCCCCAATGGTCAGTAGCATAGTAGCATAACAGCAGATCACGGACCACTGTCAATCAGATGCTTGCCTTGCCGTCCATCCATCCATCTATCTATCTATCTATCTATGACTCTTGATATCTAACTCTCTTGCTTGCTATCGCCCCCCCAATGGTCAGTAGCATAGTAGCATAACAGCAGATCACGGACCACTGTCAATCAGATGCTTGCCTTGCCGTCCATCCATCCATCTATCTATCTATCTATCTATCTATCTATGACTCTCGATATCTAACTCTCTTGCTTGCTATCGCTCCCCCAATGGTCAGTAGCATAGTAGCATAACAGCAGATCACGGACCACTGTCAATCAGATGCTTGCCTTGCCGTCCATCCATCCATCTATCTATCTATCTATCTATGACTCTCGATATCTAACTCTCTTGCTTGCTATCACTCCCCCAATGGTCAGTAGCATAGTAGCATAACAGCAGATCACGGACCACTGTCAATCAGATGCTTGCCTTGCCGTCCATCCATCCATCCATCTATCTATCTATCTATCAATGACTCTCGATATCTAACTCTCTTGCTTGCTATCGCTCCCCCAATGGTCAGTAGCATAGTAGCATAACAGCAGATCACGGACCACTGTCAATCAGATGCTTGCCTTGCCGTCCATCCATCCATCTATCTATCTATCTATCTATGACTCTTGATATCTAACTCACTTGCTTGCTATCGCTCCCCCAATGGTCAGTAGCATTGTAGCATAACAGCAGATCACGGACCACTGTCAATCAGATGCTTGCCTTGCCGTCCATCCATCCATCTATCTATCTATCTATCTATGACTCTTGATATCTAACTCTCTTGCTTGCTATCGCCCCCCCAATGGTCAGTAGCATAGTAGCATAACAGCAGATCACGGACCACTGTCAATCAGATGCTTGCCTTGCCGTCCATCCATCCATCCATCTATCTATCTAACTATCTATGACTCTCGATATCTAACTCTCTTGCTTGCTATCGCTCCCCCAATGGTCAGTAGCATAGTAGCATAACAGCAGATCACGGACCACTGTCAATCAGATGCTTGCCTTGCCGTCCATCCATCCATCCATCTATCTATCTATCTATCTATCTATGACTCTCGATATCTAACTCTCTTGCTTGCTATCGCTAACCCAATGGTCAGTAGCATAGTAGCATAACAGCAGATCACGGACCACTGTCAATCAGATGCTTGCCTTGCCGTCCATCCATCCATCCATCTATCTATCTATCTATCTATCTATGACTCTCGATATCTAACTCTCTTGCTTGCTATCGCTCCCCCAATGGTCAGTAGCATAGTAGCATAACAGCAGATCACGGACCACTGTCAATCAGATGCTTGCCTTGCCGTCCATCCATCCATCCATCTATCTATCTATCTATGACTCTTGATATCTAACTCTCTTGCTTGCTATCGATCCCCCAATGGTCAGTAGCATTGTAGCATAACAGCAGATCACGGACCACTGTCAATCAGATGCTTGCCTTGCCGTCCATCCATCCATCCATCCATCTATCTATCTATCCATCAATGACTCTCGATATCTAACTCTCTTACTTGCTATCGCTCCCCCAATGGTCAGTAGCATAGTAGCATAACAGCAGATCACGGACCACTGTCAATCAGATGCTTGCCTTGCCGTCCATCCATCCATCTATCTATCTATCTATCTATGACTCTTGATATCTAACTCTCTTGCTTGCTATCGCTCCCCCAATGGTCAGTAGCATAGTAGCATAACAGCAGATCACGGACCACTGTCACTCAGATGCTTGCCTTGCCGTCCATCCATCCATCCATCTATCTATCTATCTATCAATGACTCTCGATATCTAACTCTCTTGCTTGCTATCGCTCCCCCAATGGTCAGTAGCATAGTAGCATAACAGCAGATCACGGACCACTGTCAATCAGATGCTTGCCTTGCCGTCCATCCATCCATCTATCTATCTATCTATCTATGACTCTTGATATCTAACTCTCTTGCTTGCTATCGCCCCCCCAATGGTCAGTAGCATAGTAGCATAACAGCAGATCACGGACCACTGTCAATCAGATGCTTGCCTTGCCGTCCATCCATCCATCTATCTATCTATCTATCTATCTATGACTCTCGATATCTAACTCTCTTGCTTGCTATCGCTCCCCCAATGGTCAGTAGCATAGTAGCATAACAGCAGATCACGGACCACTGTCAATCAGATGCTTGCCTTGCCGTCCATCCATCCATCTATCTATCTATCTATCTATGACTCTCGATATCTAACTCTCTTGCTTGCTATCACTCCCCCAATGGTCAGTAGCATAGTAGCATAACAGCAGATCACGGACCACTGTCAATCAGATGCTTGCCTTGCCGTCCATCCATCCATCCATCTATCTATCTATCTATCAATGACTCTCGATATCTAACTCTCTTGCTTGCTATCGCTCCCCCAATGGTCAGTAGCATAGTAGCATAACAGCAGATCACGGACCACTGTCAATCAGATGCTTGCCTTGCCGTCCATCCATCCATCTATCTATCTATCTATCTATGACTCTTGATATCTAACTCACTTGCTTGCTATCGCTCCCCCAATGGTCAGTAGCATTGTAGCATAACAGCAGATCACGGACCACTGTCAATCAGATGCTTGCCTTGCCGTCCATCCATCCATCCATCCATCTATCTATCTATCTATCAATGACTCTCGATATCTAACTCTCTTACTTGCTATCGCTCCCCCAATGGTCAGTAGCATAGTAGCATAACAGCAGATCACGGACCACTGTCAATCAGATGCTTGCCTTGCCGTCCATCCATCCATCTATCTATCTATCTATCTATGACTCTTGATATCTAACTCTCTTGCTTGCTATCGCCCCCCCAATGGTCAGTAGCATAGTAGCATAACAGCAGATCACGGACCACTGTCAATCAGATGCTTGCCTTGCCGTCCATCCATCCATCTATCTATCTATCTATCTATCTATGACTCTCGATATCTAACTCTCTTGCTTGCTATCGCTCCCCCAATGGTCAGTAGCATAGTAGCATAACAGCAGATCACGGACCACTGTCAATCAGATGCTTGCCTTGCCGTCCATCCATCCATCTATCTATCTATCTATCTATGACTCTCGATATCTAACTCTCTTGCTTGCTATCACTCCCCCAATGGTCAGTAGCATAGTAGCATAACAGCAGATCACGGACCACTGTCAATCAGATGCTTGCCTTGCCGTCCATCCATCCATCTATCTATCTATCTATCTATGACTCTTGATATCTAACTCACTTGCTTGCTATCGCTCCCCCAATGGTCAGTAGCATTGTAGCATAACAGCAGATCACGGACCACTGTCAATCAGATGCTTGCCTTGCCGTCCATCCATCCATCCATCCATCTATCTATCTATCTATCAATGACTCTCGATATCTAACTCTCTTACTTGCTATCGCTCCCCCAATGGTCAGTAGCATAGTAGCATAACAGCAGATCACGGACCACTGTCAATCAGATGCTTGCCTTGCCGTCCATCCATCCATCCATCTATCTATCTATCTATCTATCTATGACTCTCGATATCAAACTCTCTTGCTTGCTATCGCTACCCCAATGGTCAGTAGCATAGTAGCATAACAGCAGATCACGGACCACTGTCAATCAGATGCTTGCCTTGCCGTCCATCCATCCATCCATCTATCTATCTATCTATCTATCTATGACTCTCGATATCTAACTCTCTTGCTTGCTATCGCTCCCCCAATGGTCAGTAGCATAGTAGCATAACAGCAGATCACGGACCACTGTCAATCAGATGCTTGCCTTGCCGTCCATCCATCCATCTATCTATCTATCTATCTATGACTCTTGATATCTAACTCTCTTGCTTGCTATCGCCCCCCCAATGGTCAGTAGCATAGTAGCATAACAGCAGATCACGGACCACTGTCAATCAGATGCTTGCCTTGCCGTCCATCCATCCATCTATCTATCTATCTATCTATCTATGACTCTCGATATCTAACTCTCTTGCTTGCTATCGCTCCCCCAATGGTCAGTAGCATAGTAGCATAACAGCAGATCACGGACCACTGTCAATCAGATGCTTGCCTTGCCGTCCATCCATCCATCTATCTATCTATCTATCTATGACTCTCGATATCTAACTCTCTTGCTTGCTATCACTCCCCCAATGGTCAGTAGCATAGTAGCATAACAGCAGATCACGGACCACTGTCAATCAGATGCTTGCCTTGCCGTCCATCCATCCATCCATCTATCTATCTATCTATCAATGACTCTCGATATCTAACTCTCTTGCTTGCTATCGCTCCCCCAATGGTCAGTAGCATAGTAGCATAACAGCAGATCACGGACCACTGTCAATCAGATGCTTGCCTTGCCGTCCATCCATCCATCTATCTATCTATCTATCTATCTATGACTCTTGATATCTAACTCACTTGCTTGCTATCGCTCCCCCAATGGTCAGTAGCATTGTAGCATAACAGCAGATCACGGACCACTGTCAATCAGATGCTTGCCTTGCCGTCCATCCATCCATCTATCTATCTATCTATCTATCTATGACTCTCGATATCTAACTCTCTTGCTTGCTATCGCTCCCCCAATGGTCAGTAGCATAGTAGCATAACAGCAGATCACGGACCACTGTCAATCAGATGCTTGCCTTGCCGTCCATCCATCCATCTATCTATCTATCTATCTATGACTCTCGATATCTAACTCTCTTGCTTGCTATCACTCCCCCAATGGTCAGTAGCATAGTAGCATAACAGCAGATCACGGACCACTGTCAATCAGATGCTTGCCTTGCCGTCCATCCATCCATCCATCTATCTATCTATCTATCAATGACTCTCGATATCTAACTCTCTTGCTTGCTATCGCTCCCCCAATGGTCAGTAGCATAGTAGCATAACAGCAGATCACGGACCACTGTCAATCAGATGCTTGCCTTGCCGTCCATCCATCCATCTATCTATCTATCTATCTATGACTCTTGATATCTAACTCACTTGCTTGCTATCGCTCCCCCAATGGTCAGTAGAATTGTAGCATAACAGCAGATCACGGACCACTGTCAATCAGATGCTTGCCTTGCCGTCCATCCATCCATTCATCCATCTATCTATCTATCTATCAATGACTCTCGATATCTAACTCTCTTACTTGCTATCGCTCCCCCAATGGTCAGTAGCATAGTAGCATAACAGCAGATCACGGACCACTGTCAATTAGATGCTTGCCTTGCCGTCCATCCATCCATCTATCTATCTATCTATCTATGACTCTTGATATCTAACTCTCTTGCTTGCTATCGCTCCCCCAATGGTCAGTAGCATAGTAGCATAACAGCAGATCACGGACCACTGTCACTCAGATGCTTGCCTTGCCGTCCATCCATCCATCCATCTATCTATCTATCTATCAATGACTCTCGATATCTAACTCTCTTGCTTGCTATCGCTCCCCCAATGGTCAGTAGCATAGTAGCATAACAGCAGATCACGGACCACTGTCAATCAGATGCTTGCCTTGCCGTCCATCCATCCATCCATCTATCTATCTATCTATCTATGACTCTTGATATCTAACTCTCTTGCTTGCTATCGCCCCCCCAATGGTCAGTAGCATAGTAGCATAACAGCAGATCACGGACCACTGTCAATCAGATGCCTGCCTTGCCGTCCATCCATCCATCCATCTATCTATCTAACTATCTATGACTCTCGATATCTAACTCTCTTGCTTGCTATCGCTCCCCCAATGGTCAGTAGCATAGTAGCATAACAGCAGATCACGGACCACTGTCAATCAGATGCTTGCCTTGCCGTCCATCCATCCATCCATCTATCTATCTATCTATCTATCTATGACTCTCGATATCTAACTCTCTTGCTTGCTATCGCTACCCCAATGGTCAGTAGCATAGTAGCATAACAGCAGATCACGGACCACTGTCAATCAGATGCTTGCCTTGCCGTCCATCCATCCATCCATCTATCTATCTATCTATCTATCTATGACTCTCGATATCTAACTCTCTTGCTTGCTATCGCTCCCCCAATGGTCAGTAGCATAGTAGCATAACAGCAGATCACGGACCACTGTCAATCAGATGCTTGCCTTGCCGTCCATCCATCCATCCATCCATCTATCTATCTATCTATCAATGACTCTCGATATCTAACTCTCTTACTTGCTATCGCTCCCCCAATGGTCAGTAGCATAGTAGCATAACAGCAGATCACGGACCACTGTCAATCAGATGCTTGCCTTGCCGTCCATCCATCCATCTATCTATCTATCTATCTATGACTCTTGATATCTAACTCTCTTGCTTGCTATCGCTCCCCCAATGGTCAGTAGCATAGTAGCATAACAGCAGATCACGGACCACTGTCACTCAGATGCTTGCCTTGCCGTCCATCCATCCATCCATCTATCTATCTATCTATCAATGACTCTCGATATCTAACTCTCTTGCTTGCTATCGCTCCCCCAATGGTCAGTAGCATAGTAGCATAACAGCAGATCACGGACCACTGTCAATCAGATGCTTGCCTTGCCGTCCATCCATCCATCTATCTATCTATCTATCTATGACTCTTGATATCTAACTCTCTTGCTTGCTATCGCCCCCCCAATGGTCAGTAGCATAGTAGCATAACAGCAGATCACGGACCACTGTCAATCAGATGCTTGCCTTGCCGTCCATCCATCCATCCATCTATCTATCTAACTATCTATGACTCTCGATATCTAACTCTCTTGCTTGCTATCGCTCCCCCAATGGTCAGTAGCATTGTAGCATAACAGCAGATCACGGACCACTGTCAATCAGATGCTTGCCTTGCCGTCCATCCATCCATCCATCCATCTATCTATCTATCTATCAATGACTCTCGATATCTAACTCTCTTACTTGCTATCGCTCCCCCAATGGTCAGTAGCATAGTAGCATAACAGCAGATCACGGACCACTGTCAATCAGATGCTTGCCTTGCCGTCCATCCATCCATCTATCTATCTATCTATCTATGACTCTTGATATCTAACTCTCTTGCTTGCTATCGCTCCCCCAATGGTCAGTAGCATAGTAGCATAACAGCAGATCACGGACCACTGTCACTCAGATGCTTGCCTTGCCGTCCATCCATCCATCCATCTATCTATCTATCTATCAATGACTCTCGATATCTAACTCTCTTGCTTGCTATCGCTCCCCCAATGGTCAGTAGCATAGTAGCATAACAGCAGATCACGGACCACTGTCAATCAGATGCTTGCCTTGCCGTCCATCCATCCATCTATCTATCTATCTATCTATGACTCTTGATATCTAACTCTCTTGCTTGCTATCGCCCCCCCAATGGTCAGTAGCATAGTAGCATAACAGCAGATCACGGACCACTGTCAATCAGATGCTTGCCTTGCCGTCCATCCATCCATCTATCTATCTATCTATCTATCTATGACTCTCGATATCTAACTCTCTTGCTTGCTATCGCTCCCCCAATGGTCAGTAGCATAGTAGCATAACAGCAGATCACGGACCACTGTCAATCAGATGCTTGCCTTGCCGTCCATCCATCCATCTATCTATCTATCTATCTATGACTCTCGATATCTAACTCTCTTGCTTGCTATCACTCCCCCAATGGTCAGTAGCATAGTAGCATAACAGCAGATCACGGACCACTGTCAATCAGATGCTTGCCTTGCCGTCCATCCATCCATCCATCTATCTATCTATCTATCAATGACTCTCGATATCTATCTCTCTTGCTTGCTATCGCTCCCCCAATGGTCAGTAGCATAGTAGCATAACAGCAGATCACGGACCACTGTCAATCAGATGCTTGCCTTGCCGTCCATCCATCCATCTATCTATCTATCTATCTATGACTCTTGATATCTAACTCACTTGCTTGCTATCGCTCCCCCAATGGTCAGTAGCATTGTAGCATAACAGCAGATCACGGACCACTGTCAATCAGATGCTTGCCTTGCCGTCCATCCATCCATCCATCCATCTATCTATCTATCTATCAATGACTCTCGATATCTAACTCTCTTACTTGCTATCGCTCCCCCAATGGTCAGTAGCATAGTAGCATAACAGCAGATCACGGACCACTGTCAATCAGATGCTTGCCTTGCCGTCCATCCATCCATCTATCTATCTATCTATCTATGACTCTTGATATCTAACTCACTTGCTTGCTATCGCTCCCCCAATGGTCAGTAGCATTGTAGCATAACAGCAGATCACGGACCACTGTCAATCAGATGCTTGCCTTGCCGTCCATCCATCCATCCATCCATCTATCTATCTATCTATCAATGACTCTCGATATCTAACTCTCTTACTTGCTATCGCTCCCCCAATGGTCAGTAGCATAGTAGCATAACAGCAGATCACGGACCACTGTCAATCAGATGCTTGCCTTGCCGTCCATCCATCCATCCATCTATCTATCTATCTATCTATCTATGACTCTCGATATCTAACTCTCTTGCTTGCTATCGCTACCCCAATGGTCAGTAGCATAGTAGCATAACAGCAGATCACGGACCACTGTCAATCAGATGCTTGCCTTGCCGTCCATCCATCCATCCATCTATCTATCTATCTATCTATCTATGACTCTCGATATCTAACTCTCTTGCTTGCTATCGCTCCCCCAATGGTCAGTAGCATAGTAGCATAACAGCAGATCACGGACCACTGTCAATCAGATGCTTGCCTTGCCGTCCATCCATCCATCCATCTATCTATCAATCTATCAATGACTCTCGATATCTAACTCTCTTACTTGCTATCGCTCCCCCAATGGTCAGTAGCATAGTAGCATAACAGCAGATCACGGACCACTGTCAATCAGATGCTTGCCTTGCCGTCCATCCATCCATCCATCCATCTATCTATCTATCTATCAATGACTCTCGATATCTAACTCTCTTACTTGCTATCGCTCCCCCAATGGTCAGTAGCATAGTAGCATAACAGCAGATCACGGACCACTGTCAATCAGATGCTTGCCTTGCCGTCCATCCATCCATCCATCCATCTATCTATCTATCTATCAATGACTCTCGATATCTAACTCTCTTACTTGCTATCGCTCCCCCAATGGTCAGTAGCATAGTAGCATAACAGCAGATCACGGACCACTGTCAATCAGATGCTTGCCTTGCCGTCCATCCATCCATCTATCTATCTATCTATCTATGACTCTTGATATCTAACTCTCTTGCTTGCTATCGCTCCCCCAATGGTCAGTAGCATAGTAGCATAACAGCAGATCACGGACCACTGTCACTCAGATGCTTGCCTTGCCGTCCATCCATCCATCCATCTATCTATCTATCTATCAATGACTCTCGATATCTAACTCTCTTGCTTGCTATCGCTCCCCCAATGGTCAGTAGCATAGTAGCATAACAGCAGATCACGGACCACTGTCAATCAGATGCTTGCCTTGCCGTCCATCCATCCATCTATCTATCTATCTATCTATGACTCTTGATATCTAACTCTCTTGCTTGCTATCGCCCCCCCAATGGTCAGTAGCATAGTAGCATAACAGCAGATCACGGACCACTGTCAATCAGATGCTTGCCTTGCCGTCCATCCATCCATCCATCTATCTATCTAACTATCTATGACTCTCGATATCTAACTCTCTTGCTTGCTATCGCTCCCCCAATGGTCAGTAGCATTGTAGCATAACAGCAGATCACGGACCACTGTCAATCAGATGCTTGCCTTGCCGTCCATCCATCCATCCATCCATCTATCTATCTATCTATCAATGACTCTCGATATCTAACTCTCTTACTTGCTATCGCTCCCCCAATGGTCAGTAGCATAGCAGCATAACAGCAGATCACGGACCACTGTCAATCAGATGCTTGCCTTGCCGTCCATCCATCCATCTATCTATCTATCTATCTATGACTCTTGATATCTAACTCTCTTGCTTGCTATCGCTCCCCCAATGGTCAGTAGCATAGTAGCATAACAGCAGATCACGGACCACTGTCACTCAGATGCTTGCCTTGCCGTCCATCCATCCATCCATCTATCTATCTATCTATCAATGACTCTCGATATCTAACTCTCTTGCTTGCTATCGCTCCCCCAATGGTCAGTAGCATAGTAGCATAACAGCAGATCACGGACCACTGTCAATCAGATGCTTGCCTTGCCGTCCATCCATCCATCTATCTATCTATCTATCTATCTATGACTCTTGATATCTAACTCACTTGCTTGCTATCGCTCCCCCAATGGTCAGTAGCATTGTAGCATAACAGCAGATCACGGACCACTGTCAATCAGATGCTTGCCTTGCCGTCCATCCATCCATCCATCCATCTATCTATCTATCTATCAATGACTCTCGATATCTAACTCTCTTACTTGCTATCGCTCCCCCAATGGTCAGTAGCATAGTAGCATAACAGCAGATCACGGACCACTGTCAATCAGATGCTTGCCTTGCCGTCCATCCATCCATCTATCTATCTATCTATCTATGACTCTTGATATCTAACTCACTTGCTTGCTATCGCTCCCCCAATGGTCAGTAGCATTGTAGCATAACAGCAGATCACGGACCACTGTCAATCAGATGCTTGCCTTGCCGTCCATCCATCCATCCATCCATCTATCTATCTATCTATCAATGACTCTCGATATCTAACTCTCTTACTTGCTATCGCTCCCCCAATGGTCAGTAGCATAGTAGCATAACAGCAGATCACGGACCACTGTCAATCAGATGCTTGCCTTGCCGTCCATCCATCCATCCATCTATCTATCTATCTATCTATCTATGACTCTCGATATCTAACTCTCTTGCTTGCTATCGCTACCCCAATGGTCAGTAGCATAGTAGCATAACAGCAGATCACGGACCACTGTCAATCAGATGCTTGCCTTGCCGTCCATCCATCCATCCATCTATCTATCTATCTATCTATCTATGACTCTCGATATCTAACTCTCTTGCTTGCTATCGCTCCCCCAATGGTCAGTAGCATAGTAGCATAACAGCAGATCACGGACCACTGTCAATCAGATGCTTGCCTTGCCGTCCATCCATCCATCCATCTATCTATCAATCTATCAATGACTCTCGATATCTAACTCTCTTACTTGCTATCGCTCCCCCAATGGTCAGTAGCATAGTAGCATAACAGCAGATCACGGACCACTGTCAATCAGATGCTTGCCTTGCCGTCCATCCATCCATCCATCCATCTATCTATCTATCTATCAATGACTCTCGATATCTAACTCTCTTACATGCTATCGCTCCCCCAATGGTCAGTAGCATAGTAGCATAACAGCAGATCACGGACCACTGTCAATCAGATGCTTGCCTTGCCGTCCATCCATCCATCCATCCATCTATCTATCTATCTATCAATGACTCTCGATATCTAACTCTCTTACTTGCTATCGCTCCCCCAATGGTCAGTAGCATAGTAGCATAACAGCAGATCACGGACCACTGTCAATCAGATGCTTGCCTTGCCGTCCATCCATCCATCTATCTATCTATCTATCTATGACTCTTGATATCTAACTCTCTTGCTTGCTATCGCTCCCCCAATGGTCAGTAGCATAGTAGCATAACAGCAGATCACGGACCACTGTCACTCAGATGCTTGCCTTGCCGTCCATCCATCCATCCATCTATCTATCTATCTATCAATGACTCTCGATATCTAACTCTCTTGCTTGCTATCGCTCCCCCAATGGTCAGTAGCATAGTAGCATAACAGCAGATCACGGACCACTGTCAATCAGATGCTTGCCTTGCCGTCCATCCATCCATCTATCTATCTATCTATCTATGACTCTTGATATCTAACTCTCTTGCTTGCTATCGCCCCCCCAATGGTCAGTAGTATAGTAGCATAACAGCAGATCACGGACCACTGTCAATCAGATGCTTGCCTTGCCGTCCATCCATCCATCCATCTATCTATCTAACTATCTATGACTCTCGATATCTAACTCTCTTGCTTGCTATCGCTCCCCCAATGGTCAGTAGCATAGTAGCATAACAGCAGATCACGGACCACTGTCAATCAGATGCTTGCCTTGCCGTCCATCCATCCATCTATCTATCTATCTATCTATGACTCTTGATATCTAACTCTCTTGCTTGCTATCGCTCCCCCAATGGTCAGTAGCATAGTAGCATAACAGCAGATCACGGACCACTGTCACTCAGATGCTTGCCTTGCCGTCCATCCATCCATCCATCTATCTATCTATCTATCAATGACTCTCGATATCTAACTCTCTTGCTTGCTATCGCTCCCCCAATGGTCAGTAGCATAGTAGCATAACAGCAGATCACGGACCACTGTCAATCAGATGCTTGCCTTGCCGTCCATCCATCCATCTATCTATCTATCTATCTATGACTCTTGATATCTAACTCTCTTGCTTGCTATCGCCCCCCCAATGGTCAGTAGCATAGTAGCATAACAGCAGATCACGGACCACTGTCAATCAGATGCTTGCCTTGCCGTCCATCCATCCATCTATCTATCTATCTATCTATCTATGACTCTCGATATCTAACTCTCTTGCTTGCTATCGCTCCCCCAATGGTCAGTAGCATAGTAGCATAACAGCAGATCACGGACCACTGTCACTCAGATGCTTGCCTTGCCGTCCATCCATCCATCCATCTATCTATCTATCTATCAATGACTCTCGATATCTAACTCTCTTGCTTGCTATCGCTCCCCCAATGGTCAGTAGCATAGTAGCATAACAGCAGATCACGGACCACTGTCAATCAGATGCTTGCCTTGCCGTCCATCCATCCATCTATCTATCTATCTATCTATGACTCTTGATATCTAACTCTCTTGCTTGCTATCGCCCCCCCAATGGTCAGTAGTATAGTAGCATAACAGCAGATCACGGACCACTGTCAATCAGATGCTTGCCTTGCCGTCCATCCATCCATCCATCTATCTATCTAACTATCTATGACTCTCGATATCTAACTCTCTTGCTTGCTATCGCTCCCCCAATGGTCAGTAGCATAGTAGCATAACAGCAGATCACGGACCACTGTCAATCAGATGCTTGCCTTGCCGTCCATCCATCCATCTATCTATCTATCTATCTATGACTCTTGATATCTAACTCTCTTGCTTGCTATCGCTCCCCCAATGGTCAGTAGCATAGTAGCATAACAGCAGATCACGGACCACTGTCACTCAGATGCTTGCCTTGCCGTCCATCCATCCATCCATCTATCTATCTATCTATCAATGACTCTCGATATCTAACTCTCTTGCTTGCTATCGCTCCCCCAATGGTCAGTAGCATAGTAGCATAACAGCAGATCACGGACCACTGTCAATCAGATGCTTGCCTTGCCGTCCATCCATCCATCTATCTATCTATCTATCTATGACTCTTGATATCTAACTCTCTTGCTTGCTATCGCCCCCCCAATGGTCAGTAGCATAGTAGCATAACAGCAGATCACGGACCACTGTCAATCAGATGCTTGCCTTGCCGTCCATCCATCCATCTATCTATCTATCTATCTATCTATGACTCTCGATATCTAACTCTCTTGCTTGCTATCGCTCCCCCAATGGTCAGTAGCATAGTAGCATAACAGCAGATCACAGACCACTGTCAATCAGATGCTTGCCTTGCCGTCCATCCATCCATCTATCTATCTATCTATCTATGACTCTCGATATCTAACTCTCTTGCTTGCTATCACTCCCCCAATGGTCAGTAGCATAGTAGCATAACAGCAGATCACGGACCACTGTCAATCAGATGCTTGCCTTGCCGTCCATCCATCCATCCATCTATCTATCTATCTATCAATGACTCTCGATATCTAACTCTCTTACTTGCTATCGCTCCCCCAATGGTCAGTAGCATAGTAGCATAACAGCAGATCACGGACCACTGTCAATCAGATGCTTGCCTTGCCGTCCATCCATCCATCTATCTATCTATCTATCTATGACTCTTGATATCTAACTCACTTGCTTGCTATCGCTCCCCCAATGGTCAGTAGCATTGTAGCATAACAGCAGATCACGGACCACTGTCAATCAGATGCTTGCCTTGCCGTCCATCCATCCATCCATCCATCTATCTATCTATCTATCAATGACTCTCGATATCTAACTCTCTTACTTGCTATCGCTCCCCCAATGGTCAGTAGCATAGTAGCATAACAGCAGATCACGGACCACTGTCAATCAGATGCTTGCCTTGCCGTCCATCCATCCATCTATCTATCTATCTATCTATGACTCTTGATATCTAACTCTCTTGCTTGCTATCGCTCCCCCAATGGTCAGTAGCATAGTAGCATAACAGCAGATCACGGACCACTGTCACTCAGATGCTTGCCTTGCCGTCCATCCATCCATCCATCTATCTATCTATCTATCAATGACTCTCGATATCTAACTCTCTTGCTTGCTATCGCTCCCCCAATGGTCAGTAGCATAGTAGCATAACAGCAGATCACGGACCACTGTCAATCAGATGCTTGCCTTGCCGTCCATCCATCCATCTATCTATCTATCTATCTATGACTCTTGATATCTAACTCTCTTGCTTGCTATCGCCCCCCCAATGGTCAGTAGCATAGTAGCATAACAGCAGATCACGGACCACTGTCAATCAGATGCTTGCCTTGCCGTCCATCCATCCATCTATCTATCTATCTATCTATCTATGACTCTCGATATCTAACTCTCTTGCTTGCTATCGCTCCCCCAATGGTCAGTAGCATAGTAGCATAACAGCAGATCACGGACCACTGTCAATCAGATGCTTGCCTTGCCGTCCATCCATCCATCTATCTATCTATCTATCTATGACTCTCGATATCTAACTCTCTTGCTTGCTATCACTCCCCCAATGGTCAGTAGCATAGTAGCATAACAGCAGATCACGGACCACTGTCAATCAGATGCTTGCCTTGCCGTCCATCCATCCATCCATCTATCTATCTATCTATCAATGACTCTCGATATCTAACTCTCTTGCTTGCTATCGCTCCCCCAATGGTCAGTAGCATAGTAGCATAACAGCAGATCACGGACCACTGTCAATCAGATGCTTGCCTTGCCGTCCATCCATCCATCTATCTATCTATCTATCTATGACTCTTGATATCTAACTCACTTGCTTGCTATCGCTCCCCCAATGGTCAGTAGCATTGTAGCATAACAGCAGATCACGGACCACTGTCAATCAGATGCTTGCCTTGCCGTCCATCCATCCATCCATCCATCTATCTATCTATCTATCAATGACTCTCGATATCTAACTCTCTTACTTGCTATCGCTCCCCCAATGGTCAGTAGCATAGTAGCATAACAGCAGATCACGGACCACTGTCAATCAGATGCTTGCCTTGCCGTCCATCCATCCATCTATCTATCTATCTATCTATGACTCTTGATATCTAACTCTCTTGCTTGCTATCGCTCCCCCAATGGTCAGTAGCATAGTAGCATAACAGCAGATCACGGACCACTGTCACTCAGATGCTTGCCTTGCCGTCCATCCATCCATCCATCTATCTATCTATCTATCAATGACTCTCGATATCTAACTCTCTTGCTTGCTATCGCTCCCCCAATGGTCAGTAGCATAGTAGCATAACAGCAGATCACGGACCACTGTCAATCAGATGCTTGCCTTGCCGTCCATCCATCCATCTATCTATCTATCTATCTATGACTCTTGATATCTAACTCACTTGCTTGCTATCGCTCCCCCAATGGTCAGTAGCATTGTAGCATAACAGCAGATCACGGACCACTGTCAATCAGATGCTTGCCTTGCCGTCCATCCATCCATCCATCCATCTATCTATCTATCTATCAATGACTCTCGATATCTAACTCTCTTACTTGCTATCGCTCCCCCAATGGTCAGTAGCATAGTAGCATAACAGCAGATCACGGACCACTGTCAATCAGATGCTTGCCTTGCCGTCCATCCATCTATCTATCTATCTATCTATCTATGACTCTTGATATCTAACTCACTTGCTTGCTATCGCTCCCCCAATGGTCAGTAGCATTGTAGCATAACAGCAGATCACGGACCACTGTCAATCAGATGCTTGCCTTGCCGTCCATCCATCCATCCATCCATCTATCTATCTATCTATCTATCAATGACTCTCGATATCTAACTCTCTTACTTGCTATCGCTCCCCCAATGGTCAGTAGCATAGTAGCATAACAGCAGATCACGGACCACTGTCAATCAGATGCTTGCCTTGCCGTCCATCCATCCATCCATCTATCTATCTATCTATCTATCTATGACTCTCGATATCTAACTCTCTTGCTTGCTATCGCTACCCCAATGGTCAGTAGCATAGTAGCATAACAGCAGATCACGGACCACTGTCAATCAGATGCTTGCCTTGCCGTCCATCCATCCATCTATCTATCTATCTATCTATGACTCTTGATATCTAACTCTCTTGCTTGCTATCGCTCCCCCAATGGTCAGTAGCATAGTAGCATAACAGCAGATCACGGACCACTGTCACTCAGATGCTTGCCTTGCCGTCCATCCATCCATCCATCTATCTATCTATCTATCAATGACTCTCGATATCTAACTCTCTTGCTTGCTATCGCTCCCCCAATGGTCAGTAGCATAGTAGCATAACAGCAGATCACGGACCACTGTCAATCAGATGCTTGCCTTGCCGTCCATCCATCCATCTATCTATCTATCTATCTATGACTCTTGATATCTAACTCTCTTGCTTGCTATCGCCCCCCCAATGGTCAGTAGCATAGTAGCATAACAGCAGATCACGGACCACTGTCAATCAGATGCTTGCCTTGCCGTCCATCCATCCATCTATCTATCTATCTATCTATCTATGACTCTCGATATCTAACTCTCTTGCTTGCTATCGCTCCCCCAATGGTCAGTAGCATAGTAGCATAACAGCAGATCACGGACCACTGTCAATCAGATGCTTGCCTTGCCGTCCATCCATCCATCTATCTATCTATCTATCTATGACTCTCGATATCTAACTCTCTTGCTTGCTATCACTCCCCCAATGGTCAGTAGCATAGTAGCATAACAGCAGATCACGGACCACTGTCAATCAGATGCTTGCCTTGCCGTCCATCCATCCATCCATCTATCTATCTATCTATCAATGACTCTCGATATCTAACTCTCTTGCTTGCTATCGCTCCCCCAATGGTCAGTAGCATAGTAGCATAACAGCAGATCACGGACCACTGTCAATCAGATGCTTGCCTTGCCGTCCATCCATCCATCTATCTATCTATCTATCTATCTATGACTCTTGATATCTAACTCACTTGCTTGCTATCGCTCCCCCAATGGTCAGTAGCATTGTAGCATAACAGCAGATCACGGACCACTGTCAATCAGATGCTTGCCTTGCCGTCCATCCATCCATCCATCCATCTATCTATCTATCTATCAATGACTCTCGATATCTAACTCTCTTTCTTGCTATCGCTCCCCCAATGGTCAGTAGCATAGTAGCATAACAGCAGATCACGGACCACTGTCAATCAGATGCTTGCCTTGCCGTCCATCCATCCATCTATCTATCTATCTATCTATGACTCTTGATATCTAACTCTCTTGCTTGCTATCGCTCCCCCAATGGTCAGTAGCATAGTAGCATAACAGCAGATCACGGACCACTGTCACTCAGATGCTTGCCTTGCCGTCCATCCATCCATCCATCTATCTATCTATCTATCAATGACTCTCGATATCTAACTCTCTTGCTTGCTATCGCTCCCCCAATGGTCAGTAGCATAGTAGCATAACAGCAGATCACGGACCACTGTCAATCAGATGCTTGCCTTGCCGTCCATCCATCCATCTATCTATCTATCTATCTATGACTCTTGATATCTAACTCACTTGCTTGCTATCGCTCCCCCAATGGTCAGTAGCATTGTAGCATAACAGCAGATCACGGACCACTGTCAATCAGATGCTTGCCTTGCCGTCCATCCATCCATCCATCCATCTATCTATCTATCTATCTATCAATGACTCTCGATATCTAACTCTCTTACTTGCTATCGCTCCCCCAATGGTCAGTAGCATAGTAGCATAACAGCAGATCACGGACCACTGTCAATCAGATGCTTGCCTTGCCGTCCATCCATCCATCCATCTATCTATCTATCTATCTATCTATGACTCTCGATATCTAACTCTCTTGCTTGCTATCGCTACCCCAATGGTCAGTAGCATAGTAGCATAACAGCAGATCACGGACCACTGTCAATCAGATGCTTGCCTTGCCGTCCATCCATCCATCCATCTATCTATCAATCTATCAATGACTCTCGATATCTAACTCTCTTACTTGCTATCGCTCCCCCAATGGTCAGTAGCATAGTAGCATAACAGCAGATCACGGACCACTGTCAATCAGATGCTTGCCTTGCCGTCCATCCATCCATCCATCCATCTATCTATCTATCTATCAATGACTCTCGATATCTAACTCTCTTACTTGCTATCGCTCCCCCAATGGTCAGTAGCATAGTAGCATAACAGCAGATCACGGACCACTGTCAATCAGATGCTTGCCTTGCCGTCCATCCATCCATCCATCCATCTATCTATCTATCTATCAATGACTCTCGATATCTAACTCTCTTACTTGCTATCGCTCCCCCAATGGTCAGTAGCATAGTAGCATAACAGCAGATCACGGACCACTGTCAATCAGATGCTTGCCTTGCCGTCCATCCATCCATCTATCTATCTATCTATCTATGACTCTTGATATCTAACTCTCTTGCTTGCTATCGCTCCCCCAATGGTCAGTAGCATAGTAGCATAACAGCAGATCACGGACCACTGTCACTCAGATGCTTGCCTTGCCGTCCATCCATCAATCCATCTATCTATCTATCTATCAATGACTCTCGATATCTAACTCTCTTGCTTGCTATCGCTCCCCCAATGGTCAGTAGCATAGTAGCATAACAGCAGATCACGGACCACTGTCAATCAGATGCTTGCCTTGCCGTCCATCCATCCATCTATCTATCTATCTATCTATGACTCTTGATATCTAACTCTCTTGCTTGCTATCGCCCCCCCAATGGTCAGTAGCATAGTAGCATAACAGCAGATCACGGACCACTGTCAATCAGATGCTTGCCTTGCCGTCCATCCATCCATCCATCTATCTATCTAACTATCTATGACTCTCGATATCTAACTCTCTTGCTTGCTATCGCTCCCCCAATGGTCAGTAGCATTGTAGCATAACAGCAGATCACGGACCACTGTCAATCAGATGCTTGCCTTGCCGTCCATCCATCCATCCATCCATCTATCTATCTATCTATCAATGACTCTCGATATCTAACTCTCTTACTTGCTATCGCTCCCCCAATGGTCAGTAGCATAGTAGCATAACAGCAGATCACGGACCACTGTCAATCAGATGCTTGCCTTGCCGTCCATCCATCCATCTATCTATCTATCTATCTATGACTCTTGATATCTAACTCTCTTGCTTGCTATCGCTCCCCCAATGGTCAGTAGCATAGTAGCATAACAGCAGATCACGGACCACTGTCAATCAGATGCTTGCCTTGCCGTCCATCCATCCATCTATCTATCTATCTATCTATGACTCTTGATATCTAACTCTCTTGCTTGCTATCGCCCCCCCAATGGTCAGTAGCATAGTAGCATAACAGCAGATCACGGACCACTGTCAATCAGATGCTTGCCTTGCCGTCCATCCATCCATCTATCTATCTATCTATCTATCTATGACTCTCGATATCTAACTCTCTTGCTTGCTATCGCTCCCCCAATGGTCAGTAGCATAGTAGCATAACAGCAGATCACGGACCACTGTCAATCAGATGCTTGCCTTGCCGTCCATCCATCCATCTATCTATCTATCTATCTATGACTCTCGATATCTAACTCTCTTGCTTGCTATCACTCCCCCAATGGTCAGTAGCATAGTAGCATAACAGCAGATCACGGACCACTGTCAATCAGATGCTTGCCTTGCCGTCCATCCATCCATCCATCTATCTATCTATCTATCAATGACTCTCGATATCTAACTCTCTTACTTGCTATCGCTCCCCCAATGGTCAGTAGCATAGTAGCATAACAGCAGATCACGGACCACTGTCAATCAGATGCTTGCCTTGCCGTCCATCCATCCATCTATCTATCTATCTATCTATGACTCTTGATATCTAACTCACTTGCTTGCTATCGCTCCCCCAATGGTCAGTAGCATTGTAGCATAACAGCAGATCACGGACCACTGTCAATCAGATGCTTGCCTTGCCGTCCATCCATCCATCCATCCATCTATCTATCTATCTATCAATGACTCTCGATATCTAACTCTCTTACTTGCTATCGCTCCCCCAATGGTCAGTAGCATAGTAGCATAACAGCAGATCACGGACCACTGTCAATCAGATGCTTGCCTTGCCGTCCATCCATCCATCTATCTATCTATCTATCTATGACTCTTGATATCTAACTCTCTTGCTTGCTATCGCTCCCCCAATGGTCAGTAGCATAGTAGCATAACAGCAGATCACGGACCACTGTCACTCAGATGCTTGCCTTGCCGTCCATCCATCCATCCATCTATCTATCTATCTATCAATGACTCTCGATATCTAACTCTCTTGCTTGCTATCGCTCCCCCAATGGTCAGTAGCATAGTAGCATAACAGCAGATCACGGACCACTGTCAATCAGATGCTTGCCTTGCCGTCCATCCATCCATCTATCTATCTATCTATCTATGACTCTTGATATCTAACTCTCTTGCTTGCTATCGCCCCCCCAATGGTCAGTAGCATAGTAGCATAACAGCAGATCACGGACCACTGTCAATCAGATGCTTGCCTTGCCGTCCATCCATCCATCTATCTATCTATCTATCTATCTATGACTCTCGATATCTAACTCTCTTGCTTGCTATCACTCCCCCAATGGTCAGTAGCATAGTAGCATAACAGCAGATCACGGACCACTGTCAATCAGATGCTTGCCTTGCCGTCCATCCATCCATCTATCTATCTATCTATCTATGACTCTTGATATCTAACTCTCTTGCTTGCTATCGCCCCCCCAATGGTCAGTAGCATAGTAGCATAACAGCAGATCACGGACCACTGTCAATCAGATGCTTGCCTTGCCGTCCATCCATCCATCTATCTATCTATCTATCTATCTATGACTCTCGATATCTAACTCTCTTGCTTGCTATCGCTCCCCCAATGGTCAGTAGCATAGTAGCATAACAGCAGATCACGGACCACTGTCAATCAGATGCTTGCCTTGCCGTCCATCCATCCATCTATCTATCTATCTATCTATGACTCTCGATATCTAACTCTCATGCTTGCTATCACTCCCCCAATGGTCAGTAGCATAGTAGCATAACAGCAGATCACGGACCACTGTCAATCAGATGCTTGCCTTGCCGTCCATCCATCCATCCATCCATCTATCTATCTATCTATCAATGACTCTCGATATCTAACTCTCTTACTTGCTATCGCTCCCCCAATGGTCAGTAGCATAGTAGCATAACAGCAGATCACGGAACACTGTCAATCAGATGCTTGCCTTGCCGTCCATCCATCCATCCATCTATCTATCTATCTATCAATGACTCTCGATATCTAACTCTCTTGCTTGCTATCGCTCCCCCAATGGTCAGTAGCATAGTAGCATAACAGCAGATCACGGACCACTGTCAATCAGATGCTTGCCTTGCCGTCCATCCATCCATCTATCTATCTATCTATGACTCTTGATATCTAACTCACTTGCTTGCTATCGCTCCCCCAATGGTCAGTAGCATTGTAGCATAACAGCAGATCACGGACCACTGTCAATCAGATGCTTGCCTTGCCGTCCATCCATCCATCCATCCATCTATCTATCTATCTATCAATGACTCTCGATATCTAACTCTCTTACTTGCTATCGCTCCCCCAATGGTCAGTAGCATAGTAGCATAACAGCAGATCACGGACCACTGTCAATCAGATGCTTGCCTTGCCGTCCATCCATCCATCCATCCATCTATCTATCTATCTATCAATGACTCTCGATATCTAACTCTCTTACCTGCTATCGCTCCCCCAATGGTCAGTAGCATAGTAGCATAACAGCAGATCACGGACCACTGTCAATCAGATGCTTGCCTTGCCGTCCATCCATCCATCTATCTATCTATCTATCTATGACTCTTGATATCTAACTCTCTTGCTTGCTATCGCTCCCCCAATGGTCAGTAGCATAGTAGCATAACAGCAGATCACGGACCACTGTCACTCAGATGCTTGCCTTGCCGTCCATCCATCCATCTATCTATCTATCTATCTATGACTCTTGATATCTAACTCTCTTGCTTGCTATCGCCCCCCCAATGGTCAGTAGCATAGTAGCATAACAGCAGATCACGGACCACTGTCACTCAGATGCTTGCCTTGCCGTCCATCCATCCATCCATCTATCTATCTATCTATCAATGACTCTCGATATCTAACTCTCTTGCTTGCTATCGCTCCCCCAATGGTCAGTAGCATAGTAGCATAACAGCAGATCACGGACCACTGTCAATCAGATGCTTGCCTTGCCGTCCATCCATCCATCTATCTATCTATCTATCTATGACTCTTGATATCTAACTCTCTTGCTTGCTATCGCCCCCCCCAATGGTCAGTAGCATAGTAGCATAACAGCAGATCACGGACCACTGTCAATCAGATGCTTGCCTTGCCGTCCATCCATCCATCCATCTATCTATCTAACTATCTATGACTCTCGATATCTAACTCTCTTGCTTGCTATCGCTCCCCCAATGGTCAGTAGCATAGTAGCATAACAGCAGATCACGGACCACTGTCAATCAGATGCTTGCCTTGCCGTCCATCCATCCATCTATCTATCTATCTATCTATGACTCTTGATATCTAACTCACTTGCTTGCTATCGCTCCCCCAATGGTCAGTAGCATTGTAGCATAACAGCAGATCACGGACCACTGTCAATCAGATGCTTGCCTTGCCGTCCATCCATCCATCCATCCATCTATCTATCTATCTATCAATGACTCTCGATATCTAACTCTCTTACTTGCTATCGCTCCCCCAATGGTCAGTAGCATAGTAGCATAACAGCAGATCACGGACCACTGTCAATCAGATGCTTGCCTTGCCGTCCATCCATCCATCTATCTATCTATCTATCTATGACTCTTGATATCTAACTCTCTTGCTTGCTATCGCTCCCCCAATGGTCAATAGCATAGTAGCATAACAGCAGATCACGGACCACTGTCACTCAGATGCTTGCCTTGCCGTCCATCCATCCATCCATCTATCTATCTATCTATCAATGACTCTCGATATCTAACTCTCTTGCTTGCTATCGCTCCCCCAATGGTCAGTAGCATAGTAGCATAACAGCAGATCACGGACCACTGTCAATCAGATGCTTGCCTTGCCGTCCATCCATCCATCTATCTATCTATCTATCTATGACTCTTGATATCTAACTCTCTTGCTTGCTATCGCCCCCCCAATGGTCAGTAGCATAGTAGCATAACAGCAGATCACGGACCACTGTCAATCAGATGCTTGCCTTGCCGTCCATCCATCCATCTATCTATCTATCTATCTATCTATGACTCTCGATATCTAACTCTCTTGCTTGCTATCACTCCCCCAATGGTCAGTAGCATAGTAGCATAACAGCAGATCACGGACCACTGTCAATCAGATGCTTGCCTTGCCGTCCATCCATCCATCTATCTATCTATCTATCTATGACTCTTGATATCTAACTCTCTTGCTTGCTATCGCCCCCCCAATGGTCAGTAGCATAGTAGCATAACAGCAGATCACGGACCACTGTCAATCAGATGCTTGCCTTGCCGTCCATCCATCCATCTATCTATCTATCTATCTATCTATGACTCTCGATATCTAACTCTCTTGCTTGCTATCGCTCCCCCAATGGTCAGTAGCATAGTAGCATAACAGCAGATCACGGACCACTGTCAATCAGATGCTTGCCTTGCCGTCCATCCATCCATCTATCTATCTATCTATCTATCAATGACTCTCGATATCTAACTCTCTTGCTTGCTATCGCTCCCCCAATGGTCAGTAGCATAGTAGCATAACAGCAGATCACGGACCACTGTCAATCAGATGCTTGCCTTGCCGTCCATCCATCCATCTATCTATCTATCTATCTATGACTCTTGATATCTAACTCACTTGCTTGCTATCGCTCCCCCAATGGTCAGTAGCATTGTAGCATAACAGCAGATCACGGACCACTGTCAATCAGATGCTTGCCTTGCCGTCCATCCATCCATCCATCCATCTATCTATCTATCTATCAATGACTCTCGATATCTAACTCTCTTACTTGCTATCGCTCCCCCAATGGTCAGTAGCATAGTAGCATAACAGCAGATCACGGACCACTGTCAATCAGATGCTTGCCTTGCCGTCCATCCATCCATCCATCCATCTATCTATCTATCTATCAATGACTCTCGATATCTAACTCTCTTACCTGCTATCGCTCCCCCAATGGTCAGTAGCATAGTAGCATAACAGCAGATCACGGACCACTGTCAATCAGATGCTTGCCTTGCCGTCCATCCATCCATCTATCTATCTATCTATCTATGACTCTTGATATCTAACTCTCTTGCTTGCTATCGCTCCCCCAATGGTCAGTAGCATAGTAGCATAACAGCAGATCACGGACCACTGTCACTCAGATGCTTGCCTTGCCGTCCATCCATCCATCTATCTATCTATCTATCTATGACTCTTGATATCTAACTCTCTTGCTTGCTATCGCCCCCCCAATGGTCAGTAGCATAGTAGCATAACAGCAGATCACGGACCACTGTCACTCAGATGCTTGCCTTGCCGTCCATCCATCCATCCATCTATCTATCTATCTATCAATGACTCTCGATATCTAACTCTCTTGCTTGCTATCGCTCCCCCAATGGTCAGTAGCATAGTAGCATAACAGCAGATCACGGACCACTGTCAATCAGATGCTTGCCTTGCCGTCCATCCATCCATCTATCTATCTATCTATCTATGACTCTTGATATCTAACTCTCTTGCTTGCTATCGCCCCCCCCAATGGTCAGTAGCATAGTAGCATAACAGCAGATCACGGACCACTGTCAATCAGATGCTTGCCTTGCCGTCCATCCATCCATCCATCTATCTATCTAACTATCTATGACTCTCGATATCTAACTCTCTTGCTTGCTATCGCTCCCCCAATGGTCAGTAGCATAGTAGCATAACAGCAGATCACGGACCACTGTCAATCAGATGCTTGCCTTGCCGTCCATCCATCCATCCATCTATCTATCTATCTATCTATCTATGACTCTCGATATCTAACTCTCTTGCTTGCTATCGCTACCCCAATGGTCAGTAGCATAGTAGCATAACAGCAGATCACGGACCACTGTCAATCAGATGCTTGCCTTGCCGTCCATCCATCCATCCATCTATCTATCTATCTATCTATCTATGACTCTCGATATCTAACTCTCTTGCTTGCTATCGCTCCCCCAATGGTCAGTAGCATAGTAGCATAACAGCAGATCACGGACCACTGTCAATCAGATGCTTGCCTTGCCGTCCATCCATCCATCCATCTATCTATCAATCTATCAATGACTCTCGATATCTAACTCTCTTACTTGCTATCGCTCCCCCAATGGTCAGTAGCATAGTAGCATAACAGCAGATCACGGACCACTGTCAATCAGATGCTTGCCTTGCCGTCCATCCATCCATCCATCTATCTATCAATCTATCAATGACTCTCGATATCTAACTCTCTTACTTGCTATCGCTCCCCCAATGGTCAGTAGCATAGTAGCATAACAGCAAATCACGGACCACTGTCAATCAGATGCTTGCCTTGCCGTCCATCCATCCATCCATCCATCTATCTATCTATCTATCAATGACTCTCGATATCTAACTCTCTTACCTGCTATCGCTCCCCCAATGGTCAGTAGCATAGTAGCATAACAGCAGATCACGGACCACTGTCAATCAGATGCTTGCCTTGCCGTCCATCCATCCATCTATCTATCTATCTATCTATGACTCTTGATATCTAACTCTCTTGCTTGCTATCGCTCCCCCAATGGTCAGTAGCATAGTAGCATAACAGCAGATCACGGACCACTGTCACTCAGATGCTTGCCTTGCCGTCCATCCATCCATCCATCTATCTATCTATCTATCAATGACTCTCGATATCTAACTCTCTTGCTTGCTATCGCTCCCCCAATGGTCAGTAGCATAGTAGCATAACAGCAGATCACGGACCACTGTCAATCAGATGCTTGCCTTGCCGTCCATCCATCCATCTATCTATCTATCTATCTATGACTCTTGATATCTAACTCTCTTGCTTGCTATCGATCCCCCAATGGTCAGTAGCATTGTAGCATAACAGCAGATCACGGACCACTGTCAATCAGATGCTTGCCTTGCCGTCCATCCATCCATCTATCTATCTATCTATCTATGACTCTTGATATCTAACTCTCTTGCTTGCTATCGCCCCCCCAATGGTCAGTAGCATAGTAGCATAACAGCAGATCACGGACCACTGTCAATCAGATGCTTGCCTTGCCGTCCATCCATCCATCCATCTATCTATCTAACTATCTATGACTCTCGATATCTAACTCTCTTGCTTGCTATCGCTCCCCCAATGGTCAGTAGCATAGTAGCATAACAGCAGATCACGGACCACTGTCAATCAGATGCTTGCCTTGCCGTCCATCCATCCATCCATCTATCTATCTATCTATCTATCTATGACTCTCGATATCTAACTCTCTTGCTTGCTATCGCTACCCCAATGGTCAGTAGCATAGTAGCATAACAGCAGATCACGGACCACTGTCAATCAGATGCTTGCCTTGCCGTCCATCCATCCATCTATCTATCTATCTATCTATGACTCTTGATATCTAACTCTCTTGCTTGCTATCGATCCCCCAATGGTCAGTAGCATTGTAGCATAACAGCAGATCACGGACCACTGTCAATCAGATGCTTGCCTTGCCGTCCATCCATCCATCCATCCATCTATCTATCTATCCATCAATGACTCTCGATATCTAACTCTCTTACTTGCTATCGCTCCCCCAATGGTCAGTAGCATAGTAGCATAACAGCAGATCACGGACCACTGTCAATCAGATGCTTGCCTTGCCGTCCATCCATCCATCTATCTATCTATCTATCTATGACTCTCGATATCTAACTCTCTTGCTTGCTATCGCTCCCCCAATGGTCAGTAGCATAGTAGCATAACAGCAGATCACGGACCACTGTCACTCAGATGCTTGCCTTGCCGTCCATCCATCCATCCATCTATCTATCTATCTATCAATGACTCTCGATATCTAACTCTCTTGCTTGCTATCGCTCCCCCAATGGTCAGTAGCATAGTAGCATAACAGCAGATCACGGACCACTGTCAATCAGATGCTTGCCTTGCCGTCCATCCATCCATCCATCCATCTATCTATCTATCTATCAATGACTCTCGATATCTAACTCTCTTACCTGCTATCGCTCCCCCAATGGTCAGTAGCATAGTAGCATAACAGCAGATCACGGACCACTGTCAATCAGATGCTTGCCTTGCCGTCCATCCATCCATCTATCTATCTATCTATCTATGACTCTTGATATCTAACTCTCTTGCTTGCTATCGCTCCCCCAATGGTCAGTAGCATAGTAGCATAACAGCAGATCACGGACCACTGTCACTCAGATGCTTGCCTTGCCGTCCATCCATCCATCTATCTATCTATCTATCTATGACTCTTGATATCTAACTCTCTTGCTTGCTATCGCCCCCCCAATGGTCAGTAGCATAGTAGCATAACAGCAGATCACGGACCACTGTCACTCAGATGTTTGCCTTGCCGTCCATCCATCCATCCATCTATCTATCTATCTATCAATGACTCTCGATATCTAACTCTCTTGCTTGCTATCGCTCCCCCAATGGTCAGTAGCATAGTAGCATAACAGCAGATCACGGACCACTGTCAATCAGATGCTTGCCTTGCCGTCCATCCATCCATCTATCTATCTATCTATCTATGACTCTTGATATCTAACTCTCTTGCTTGCTATCGCCCCCCCAATGGTCAGTAGCATAGTAGCATAACAGCAGATCACGGACCACTGTCAATCAGATGCTTGCCTTGCCGTCCATCCATCCATCCATCTATCTATCTAACTATCTATGACTCTCGATATCTAACTCTCTTGCTTGCTATCGCTCCCCCAATGGTCAGTAGCATAGTAGCATAACAGCAGATCACGGACCACTGTCAATCAGATGCTTGCCTTGCCGTCCATCCATCCATCCATCTATCTATCTATCTATCTATCTATGACTCTCGATATCTAACTCTCTTGCTTGCTATCGCTACCCCAATGGTCAGTAGCATAGTAGCATAACAGCAGATCACGGACCACTGTCAATCAGATGCTTGCATTGCCGTCCATCCATCCATCCATCTATCTATCTATCTATCTATCTATGACTCTCGATATCTAACTCTCTTGCTTGCTATCGCTCCCCCAATGGTCAGTAGCATAGTAGCATAACAGCAGATCACGGACCACTGTCAATCAGATGCTTGCCTTGCCGTCCATCCATCCATCCATCTATCTATCAATCTATCAATGACTCTCGATATCTAACTCTCTTACTTGCTATCGCTCCCCCAATGGTCAGTAGCATAGTAGCATAACAGCAGATCACGGACCACTGTCAATCAGATGCTTGCCTTGCCGTCCATCCATCCATCCATCTATCTATCAATCTATCAATGACTCTCGATATCTAACTCTCTTACTTGCTATCGCTCCCCCAATGGTCAGTAGCATAGTAGCATAACAGCAAATCACGGACCACTGTCAATCAGATGCTTGCCTTGCCGTCCATCCATCCATCCATCCATCTATCTATCTATCTATCAATGACTCTCGATATCTAACTCTCTTACCTGCTATCGCTCCCCCAATGGTCAGTAGCATAGTAGCATAACAGCAGATCACGGACCACTGTCAATCAGATGCTTGCCTTGCCGTCCATCCATCCATCTATCTATCTATCTATCTATGACTCTTGATATCTAACTCTCTTGCTTGCTATCGCTCCCCCAATGGTCAGTAGCATAGTAGCATAACAGCAGATCACGGACCACTGTCACTCAGATGCTTGCCTTGCCGTCCATCCATCCATCCATCTATCTATCTATCTATCAATGACTCTCGATATCTAACTCTCTTGCTTGCTATCGCTCCCCCAATGGTCAGTAGCATAGTAGCATAACAGCAGATCACGGACCACTGTCAATCAGATGCTTGCCTTGCCGTCCATCCATCCATCTATCTATCTATCTATCTATGACTCTTGATATCTAACTCTCTTGCTTGCTATCGATCCCCCAATGGTCAGTAGCATTGTAGCATAACAGCAGATCACGGACCACTGTCAATCAGATGCTTGCCTTGCCGTCCATCCATCCATCCATCCATCTATCTATCTATCCATCAATGACTCTCGATATCTAACTCTCTTACTTGCTATCGCTCCCCCAATGGTCAGTAGCATAGTAGCATAACAGCAGATCACGGACCACTGTCAATCAGATGCTTGCCTTGCCGTCCATCCATCCATCTATCTATCTATCTATCTATGACTCTTGATATCTAACTCTCTTGCTTGCTATCGCTCCCCCAATGGTCAGTAGCATAGTAGCATAACAGCAGATCACGGACCACTGTCACTCAGATGCTTGCCTTGCCGTCCATCCATCCATCCATCTATCTATCTATCTATCAATGACTCTCGATATCTAACTCTCTTGCTTGCTATCGCTCCCCCAATGGTCAGTAGCATAGTAGCATAACAGCAGATCACGGACCACTGTCAATCAGATGCTTGCCTTGCCGTCCATCCATCCATCCATCCATCTATCTATCTATCTATCAATGACTCTCGATATCTAACTCTCTTACCTGCTATCGCTCCCCCAATGGTCAGTAGCATAGTAGCATAACAGCAGATCACGGACCACTGTCAATCAGATGCTTGCCTTGCCGTCCATCCATCCATCTATCTATCTATCTATCTATGACTCTTGATATCTAACTCTCTTGCTTGCTATCGCTCCCCCAATGGTCAGTAGCATAGTAGCATAACAGCAGATCACGGACCACTGTCACTCAGATGCTTGCCTTGCCGTCCATCCATCCATCTATCTATCTATCTATCTATGACTCTTGATATCTAACTCTCTTGCTTGCTATCGCCCCCCCAATGGTCAGTAGCATAGTAGCATAACAGCAGATCACGGACCACTGTCACTCAGATGTTTGCCTTGCCGTCCATCCATCCATCCATCTATCTATCTATCTATCAATGACTCTCGATATCTAACTCTCTTGCTTGCTATCGCTCCCCCAATGGTCAGTAGCATAGTAGCATAACAGCAGATCACGGACCACTGTCAATCAGATGCTTGCCTTGCCGTCCATCCATCCATCTATCTATCTATCTATCAATGACTCTCGATATCTAACTCTCTTGCTTGCTATCGCTCCCCCAATGGTCAGTAGCATAGTAGCATAACAGCAGATCACGGACCACTGTCAATCAGATGCTTGCCTTGCCGTCCATCCATCCATCCATCCATCTATCTATCTATCTATCAATGACTCTCGATATCTAACTCTCTTACCTGCTATCGCTCCCCCAATGGTCAGTAGCATAGTAGCATAACAGCAGATCACGGACCACTGTCAATCAGATGCTTGCCTTGCCGTCCATCCATCCATCTATCTATCTATCTATCTATGACTCTTGATATCTAACTCTCTTGCTTGCTATCGCTCCCCCAATGGTCAGTAGCATAGTAGCATAACAGCAGATCACGGACCACTGTCACTCAGATGCTTGCCTTGCCGTCCATCCATCCATCTATCTATCTATCTATCTATGACTCTTGATATCTAACTCTCTTGCTTGCTATCGCCCCCCCAATGGTCAGTAGCATAGTAGCATAACAGCAGATCACGGACCACTGTCACTCAGATGTTTGCCTTGCCGTCCATCCATCCATCCATCTATCTATCTATCTATCAATGACTCTCGATATCTAACTCTCTTGCTTGCTATCGCTCCCCCAATGGTCAGTAGCATAGTAGCATAACAGCAGATCACGGACCACTGTCAATCAGATGCTTGCCTTGCCGTCCATCCATCCATCTATCTATCTATCTATCTATGACTCTTGATATCTAACTCTCTTGCTTGCTATCGCCCCCCCAATGGTCAGTAGCATAGTAGCATAACAGCAGATCACGGACCACTGTCAATCAGATGCTTGCCTTGCCGTCCATCCATCCATCCATCTATCTATCTAACTATCTATGACTCTCGATATCTAACTCTCTTGCTTGCTATCGCTCCCCCAATGGTCAGTAGCATAGTAGCATAACAGCAGATCACGGACCACTGTCAATCAGATGCTTGCCTTGCCGTCCATCCATCCATCCATCTATCTATCTATCTATCTATCTATGACTCTCGATATCTAACTCTCTTGCTTGCTATCGCTACCCCAATGGTCAGTAGCATAGTAGCATAACAGCAGATCACGGACCACTGTCAATCAGATGCTTGCCTTGCCGTCCATCCATCCATCCATCTATCTATCTATCTATCTATCTATGACTCTCGATATCTAACTCTCTTGCTTGCTATCGCTCCCCCAATGGTCAGTAGCATAGTAGCATAACAGCAGATCACGGACCACTGTCAATCAGATGCTTGCCTTGCCGTCCATCCATCCATCCATCTATCTATCAATCTATCAATGACTCTCGATATCTAACTCTCTTACTTGCTATCGCTCCCCCAATGGTCAGTAGCATAGTAGCATAACAGCAGATCACGGACCACTGTCAATCAGATGCTTGCCTTGCCGTCCATCCATCCATCCATCTATCTATCAATCTATCAATGACTCTCGATATCTAACTCTCTTACTTGCTATCGCTCCCCCAATGGTCAGTAGCATAGTAGCATAACAGCAAATCACGGACCACTGTCAATCAGATGCTTGCCTTGCCGTCCATCCATCCATCCATCCATCTATCTATCTATCTATCAATGACTCTCGATATCTAACTCTCTTACCTGCTATCGCTCCCCCAATGGTCAGTAGCATAGTAGCATAACAGCAGATCACGGACCACTGTCAATCAGATGCTTGCCTTGCCGTCCATCCATCCATCTATCTATCTATCTATCTATGACTCTTGATATCTAACTCTCTTGCTTGCTATCGCTCCCCCAATGGTCAGTAGCATAGTAGCATAACAGCAGATCACGGACCACTGTCACTCAGATGCTTGCCTTGCCGTCCATCCATCCATCCATCTATCTATCTATCTATCAATGACTCTCGATATCTAACTCTCTTGCTTGCTATCGCTCCCCCAATGGTCAGTAGCATAGTAGCATAACAGCAGATCACGGACCACTGTCAATCAGATGCTTGCCTTGCCGTCCATCCATCCATCTATCTATCTATCTATCTATGACTCTTGATATCTAACTCTCTTGCTTGCTATCGATCCCCCAATGGTCAGTAGCATTGTAGCATAACAGCAGATCACGGACCACTGTCAATCAGATGCTTGCCTTGCCGTCCATCCATCCATCCATCCATCTATCTATCTATCCATCAATGACTCTCGATATCTAACTCTCTTACTTGCTATCGCTCCCCCAATGGTCAGTAGCATAGTAGCATAACAGCAGATCACGGACCACTGTCAATCAGATGCTTGCCTTGCCGTCCATCCATCCATCTATCTATCTATCTATCTATGACTCTTGATATCTAACTCTCTTGCTTGCTATCGCTCCCCCAATGGTCAGTAGCATAGTAGCATAACAGCAGATCACGGACCACTGTCACTCAGATGCTTGCCTTGCCGTCCATCCATCCATCCATCTATCTATCTATCTATCAATGACTCTCGATATCTAACTCTCTTGCTTGCTATCGCTCCCCCAATGGTCAGTAGCATAGTAGCATAACAGCAGATCACGGACCACTGTCAATCAGATGCTTGCCTTGCCGTCCATCCATCCATCCATCCATCTATCTATCTATCTATCAATGACTCTCGATATCTAACTCTCTTACCTGCTATCGCTCCCCCAATGGTCAGTAGCATAGTAGCATAACAGCAGATCACGGACCACTGTCAATCAGATGCTTGCCTTGCCGTCCATCCATCCATCTATCTATCTATCTATCTATGACTCTTGATATCTAACTCTCTTGCTTGCTATCGCTCCCCCAATGGTCAGTAGCATAGTAGCATAACAGCAGATCACGGACCACTGTCACTCAGATGCTTGCCTTGCCGTCCATCCATCCATCTATCTATCTATCTATCTATGACTCTTGATATCTAACTCTCTTGCTTGCTATCGCCCCCCCAATGGTCAGTAGCATAGTAGCATAACAGCAGATCACGGACCACTGTCACTCAGATGTTTGCCTTGCCGTCCATCCATCCATCCATCTATCTATCTATCTATCAATGACTCTCGATATCTAACTCTCTTGCTTGCTATCGCTCCCCCAATGGTCAGTAGCATAGTAGCATAACAGCAGATCACGGACCACTGTCAATCAGATGCTTGCCTTGCCGTCCATCCATCCATCTATCTATCTATCTATCTATGACTCTTGATATCTAACTCTCTTGCTTGCTATCGCCCCCCCAATGGTCAGTAGCATAGTAGCATAACAGCAGATCACGGACCACTGTCAATCAGATGCTTGCCTTGCCGTCCATCCATCCATCCATCTATCTATCTAACTATCTATGACTCTCGATATCTAACTCTCTTGCTTGCTATCGCTCCCCCAATGGTCAGTAGCATAGTAGCATAACAGCAGATCACGGACCACTGTCAATCAGATGCTTGCCTTGCCGTCCATCCATCCATCCATCTATCTATCTATCTATCTATCTATGACTCTCGATATCTAACTCTCTTGCTTGCTATCGCTACCCCAATGGTCAGTAGCATAGTAGCATAACAGCAGATCACGGACCACTGTCAATCAGATGCTTGCCTTGCCGTCCATCCATCCATCCATCTATCTATCTATCTATCTATCTATGACTCTCGATATCTAACTCTCTTGCTTGCTATCGCTCCCCCAATGGTCAGTAGCATAGTAGCATAACAGCAGATCACGGACCACTGTCAATCAGATGCTTGCCTTGCCGTCCATCCATCCATCCATCTATCTATCAATCTATCAATGACTCTCGATATCTAACTCTCTTACTTGCTATCGCTCCCCCAATGGTCAGTAGCATAGTAGCATAACAGCAGATCACGGACCACTGTCAATCAGATGCTTGCCTTGCCGTCCATCCATCCATCCATCTATCTATCAATCTATCAATGACTCTCGATATCTAACTCTCTTACTTGCTATCGCTCCCCCAATGGTCAGTAGCATAGTAGCATAACAGCAAATCACGGACCACTGTCAATCAGATGCTTGCCTTGCCGTCCATCCATCCATCCATCCATCTATCTATCTATCTATCAATGACTCTCGATATCTAACTCTCTTACCTGCTATCGCTCCCCCAATGGTCAGTAGCATAGTAGCATAACAGCAGATCACGGACCACTGTCAATCAGATGCTTGCCTTGCCGTCCATCCATCCATCTATCTATCTATCTATCTATGACTCTTGATATCTAACTCTCTTGCTTGCTATCGCTCCCCCAATGGTCAGTAGCATAGTAGCATAACAGCAGATCACGGACCACTGTCACTCAGATGCTTGCCTTGCCGTCCATCCATCCATCCATCTATCTATCTATCTATCAATGACTCTCGATATCTAACTCTCTTGCTTGCTATCGCTCCCCCAATGGTCAGTAGCATAGTAGCATAACAGCAGATCACGGACCACTGTCAATCAGATGCTTGCCTTGCCGTCCATCCATCCATCTATCTATCTATCTATCTATGACTCTTGATATCTAACTCTCTTGCTTGCTATCGATCCCCCAATGGTCAGTAGCATTGTAGCATAACAGCAGATCACGGACCACTGTCAATCAGATGCTTGCCTTGCCGTCCATCCATCCATCCATCCATCTATCTATCTATCCATCAATGACTCTCGATATCTAACTCTCTTACTTGCTATCGCTCCCCCAATGGTCAGTAGCATAGTAGCATAACAGCAGATCACGGACCACTGTCAATCAGATGCTTGCCTTGCCGTCCATCCATCCATCTATCTATCTATCTATCTATGACTCTTGATATCTAACTCTCTTGCTTGCTATCGCTCCCCCAATGGTCAGTAGCATAGTAGCATAACAGCAGATCACGGACCACTGTCACTCAGATGCTTGCCTTGCCGTCCATCCATCCATCCATCTATCTATCTATCTATCAATGACTCTCGATATCTAACTCTCTTGCTTGCTATCGCTCCCCCAATGGTCAGTAGCATAGTAGCATAACAGCAGATCACGGACCACTGTCAATCAGATGCTTGCCTTGCCGTCCATCCATCCATCCATCCATCTATCTATCTATCTATCAATGACTCTCGATATCTAACTCTCTTACCTGCTATCGCTCCCCCAATGGTCAGTAGCATAGTAGCATAACAGCAGATCACGGACCACTGTCAATCAGATGCTTGCCTTGCCGTCCATCCATCCATCTATCTATCTATCTATCTATGACTCTTGATATCTAACTCTCTTGCTTGCTATCGCTCCCCCAATGGTCAGTAGCATAGTAGCATAACAGCAGATCACGGACCACTGTCACTCAGATGCTTGCCTTGCCGTCCATCCATCCATCTATCTATCTATCTATCTATGACTCTTGATATCTAACTCTCTTGCTTGCTATCGCCCCCCCAATGGTCAGTAGCATAGTAGCATAACAGCAGATCACGGACCACTGTCACTCAGATGTTTGCCTTGCCGTCCATCCATCCATCCATCTATCTATCTATCTATCAATGACTCTCGATATCTAACTCTCTTGCTTGCTATCGCTCCCCCAATGGTCAGTAGCATAGTAGCATAACAGCAGATCACGGACCACTGTCAATCAGATGCTTGCCTTGCCGTCCATCCATCCATCTATCTATCTATCTATCTATGACTCTTGATATCTAACTCTCTTGCTTGCTATCGCCCCCCCAATGGTCAGTAGCATAGTAGCATAACAGCAGATCACGGACCACTGTCAATCAGATGCTTGCCTTGCCGTCCATCCATCCATCCATCTATCTATCTAACTATCTATGACTCTCGATATCTAACTCTCTTGCTTGCTATCGCTCCCCCAATGGTCAGTAGCATAGTAGCATAACAGCAGATCACGGACCACTGTCAATCAGATGCTTGCCTTGCCGTCCATCCATCCATCCATCTATCTATCTATCTATCTATCTATGACTCTCGATATCTAACTCTCTTGCTTGCTATCGCTACCCCAATGGTCAGTAGCATAGTAGCATAACAGCAGATCACGGACCACTGTCAATCAGATGCTTGCCTTGCCGTCCATCCATCCATCCATCTATCTATCTATCTATCTATCTATGACTCTCGATATCTAACTCTCTTGCTTGCTATCGCTCCCCCAATGGTCAGTAGCATAGTAGCATAACAGCAGATCACGGACCACTGTCAATCAGATGCTTGCCTTGCCGTCCATCCATCCATCTATCTATCTATCTATCTATGACTCTCGATATCTAACTCTCTTACCTGCTATCGCTCCCCCAATGGTCAGTAGCATAGTAGCATAACAGCAGATCACGGACCACTGTCAATCAGATGCTTGCCTTGCCGTCCATCCATCCATCTATCTATCTATCTATCTATGACTCTTGATATCTAACTCTCTTGCTTGCTATCGCTCCCCCAATGGTCAGTAGCATAGTAGCATAACAGCAGATCACGGACCACTGTCACTCAGATGCTTGCCTTGCCGTCCATCCATCCATCCATCTATCTATCTATCTATCAATGACTCTCGATATCTAACTCTCTTGCTTGCTATCGCTCCCCCAATGGTCAGTAGCATAGTAGCATAACAGCAGATCACGGACCACTGTCAATCAGATGCTTGCCTTGCCGTCCATCCATCCATCTATCTATCTATCTATCTATGACTCTTGATATCTAACTCTCTTGCTTGCTATCGATCCCCCAATGGTCAGTAGCATTGTAGCATAACAGCAGATCACGGACCACTGTCAATCAGATGCTTGCCTTGCCGTCCATCCATCCATCCATCCATCTATCTATCTATCCATCAATGACTCTCGATATCTAACTCTCTTACTTGCTATCGCTCCCCCAATGGTCAGTAGCATAGTAGCATAACAGCAGATCACGGACCACTGTCAATCAGATGCTTGCCTTGCCGTCCATCCATCCATCTATCTATCTATCTATCTATGACTCTTGATATCTAACTCTCTTGCTTGCTATCGCTCCCCCAATGGTCAGTAGCATAGTAGCATAACAGCAGATCACGGACCACTGTCACTCAGATGCTTGCCTTGCCGTCCATCCATCCATCCATCTATCTATCTATCTATCAATGACTCTCGATATCTAACTCTCTTGCTTGCTATCGCTCCCCCAATGGTCAGTAGCATAGTAGCATAACAGCAGATCACGGACCACTGTCAATCAGATGCTTGCCTTGCCGTCCATCCATCCATCCATCCATCTATCTATCTATCTATCAATGACTCTCGATATCTAACTCTCTTACCTGCTATCGCTCCCCCAATGGTCAGTAGCATAGTAGCATAACAGCAGATCACGGACCACTGTCAATCAGATGCTTGCCTTGCCGTCCATCCATCCATCTATCTATCTATCTATCTATGACTCTTGATATCTAACTCTCTTGCTTGCTATCGCTCCCCCAATGGTCAGTAGCATAGTAGCATAACAGCAGATCACGGACCACTGTCACTCAGATGCTTGCCTTGCCGTCCATCCATCCATCTATCTATCTATCTATCTATGACTCTTGATATCTAACTCTCTTGCTTGCTATCGCCCCCCCAATGGTCAGTAGCATAGTAGCATAACAGCAGATCACGGACCACTGTCACTCAGATGTTTGCCTTGCCGTCCATCCATCCATCCATCTATCTATCTATCTATCAATGACTCTCGATATCTAACTCTCTTGCTTGCTATCGCTCCCCCAATGGTCAGTAGCATAGTAGCATAACAGCAGATCACGGACCACTGTCAATCAGATGCTTGCCTTGCCGTCCATCCATCCATCTATCTATCTATCTATCTATGACTCTTGATATCTAACTCTCTTGCTTGCTATCGCCCCCCCAATGGTCAGTAGCATAGTAGCATAACAGCAGATCACGGACCACTGTCAATCAGATGCTTGCCTTGCCGTCCATCCATCCATCCATCTATCTATCTAACTATCTATGACTCTCGATATCTAACTCTCTTGCTTGCTATCGCTCCCCCAATGGTCAGTAGCATAGTAGCATAACAGCAGATCACGGACCACTGTCAATCAGATGCTTGCCTTGCCGTCCATCCATCCATCCATCTATCTATCTATCTATCTATCTATGACTCTCGATATCTAACTCTCTTGCTTGCTATCGCTACCCCAATGGTCAGTAGCATAGTAGCATAACAGCAGATCACGGACCACTGTCAATCAGATGCTTGCCTTGCCGTCCATCCATCCATCCATCTATCTATCTATCTATCTATCTATGACTCTCGATATCTAACTCTCTTGCTTGCTATCGCTCCCCCAATGGTCAGTAGCATAGTAGCATAACAGCAGATCACGGACCACTGTCAATCAGATGCTTGCCTTGCCGTCCATCCATCCATCCATCTATCTATCAATCTATCAATGACTCTCGATATCTAACTCTCTTACTTGCTATCGCTCCCCCAATGGTCAGTAGCATAGTAGCATAACAGCAGATCACGGACCACTGTCAATCAGATGCTTGCCTTGCCGTCCATCCATCCATCCATCTATCTATCAATCTATCAATGACTCTCGATATCTAACTCTCTTACTTGCTATCGCTCCCCCAATGGTCAGTAGCATAGTAGCATAACAGCAAATCACGGACCACTGTCAATCAGATGCTTGCCTTGCCGTCCATCCATCCATCCATCCATCTATCTATCTATCTATCAATGACTCTCGATATCTAACTCTCTTACCTGCTATCGCTCCCCCAATGGTCAGTAGCATAGTAGCATAACAGCAGATCACGGACCACTGTCAATCAGATGCTTGCCTTGCCGTCCATCCATCCATCTATCTATCTATCTATCTATGACTCTTGATATCTAACTCTCTTGCTTGCTATCGCTCCCCCAATGGTCAGTAGCATAGTAGCATAACAGCAGATCACGGACCACTGTCACTCAGATGCTTGCCTTGCCGTCCATCCATCCATCCATCTATCTATCTATCTATCAATGACTCTCGATATCTAACTCTCTTGCTTGCTATCGCTCCCCCAATGGTCAGTAGCATAGTAGCATAACAGCAGATCACGGACCACTGTCAATCAGATGCTTGCCTTGCCGTCCATCCATCCATCTATCTATCTATCTATCTATGACTCTTGATATCTAACTCTCTTGCTTGCTATCGCTCCCCCAATGGTCAGTAGCATAGTAGCATAACAGCAGATCACGGACCACTGTCACTCAGATGCTTGCCTTGCCGTCCATCCATCCATCCATCTATCTATCTATCTATCAATGACTCTCGATATCTAACTCTCTTGCTTGCTATCGCTCCCCCAATGGTCAGTAGCATAGTAGCATAACAGCAGATCACGGACCACTGTCAATCAGATGCTTGCCTTGCCGTCCATCCATCCATCCATCTATCTATCTATCTATCAATGACTCTCGATATCTAACTCTCTTGCTTGCTATCGCTCCCCCAATGGTCAGTAGCATAGTAGCATAACAGCAGATCACGGACCACTGTCAATCAGATGCTTGCCTTGCCGTCCATCCATCCATCCATCTATCTATCTATCTATCTATCTATGACTCTCGATATCTAACTCTCTTGCTTGCTATCGCTACCCCAATGGTCAGTAGCATAGTAGCATAACAGCAGATCACGGACCACTGTCAATCAGATGCTTGCCTTGCCGTCCATCCATCCATCCATCTATCTATCTATCTATCTATCTATGACTCTCGATATCTAACTCTCTTGCTTGCTATCGCTCCCCCAATGGTCAGTAGCATAGTAGCATAACAGCAGATCACGGACCACTGTCAATCAGATGCTTGCCTTGCCGTCCATCCATCCATCCATCTATCTATCTATCTATCTATCTATGACTCTCGATATCTAACTCTCTTGCTTGCTATCGCTACCCCAATGGTCAGTAGCATAGTAGCATAACAGCAGATCACGGACCACTGTCAATCAGATGCTTGCCTTGCCGTCCATCCATCCATCCATCTATCTATCTATCTATCTATCTATGACTCTCGATATCTAACTCTCTTGCTTGCTATCGCTCCCCCAATGGTCAGTAGCATAGTAGCATAACAGCAGATCACGGACCACTGTCAATCAGATGCTTGCCTTGCCGTCCATCCATCCATCCATCTATCTATCAATCTATCAATGACTCTCGATATCTAACTCTCTTACTTGCTATCGCTCCCCCAATGGTCAGTAGCATAGTAGCATAACAGCAAATCACGGACCACTGTCAATCAGATGCTTGCCTTGCCGTCCATCCATCCATCCATCCATCTATCTATCTATCTATCAATGACTCTCGATATCTAACTCTCTTACCTGCTATCGCTCCCCCAATGGTCAGTAGCATAGTAGCATAACAGCAGATCACGGACCACTGTCAATCAGATGCTTGCCTTGCCGTCCATCCATCCATCTATCTATCTATCTATCTATGACTCTTGATATCTAACTCTCTTGCTTGCTATCGCTCCCCCAATGGTCAGTAGCATAGTAGCATAACAGCAGATCACGGACCACTGTCACTCAGATGCTTGCCTTGCCGTCCATCCATCCATCCATCTATCTATCTATCTATCAATGACTCTCGATATCTAACTCTCTTGCTTGCTATCGCTCCCCCAATGGTCAGTAGCATAGTAGCATAACAGCAGATCACGGACCACTGTCAATCAGATGCTTGCCTTGCCGTCCATCCATCCATCTATCTATCTATCTATCTATGACTCTTGATATCTAACTCTCTTGCTTGCTATCGATCCCCCAATGGTCAGTAGCATTGTAGCATAACAGCAGATCACGGACCACTGTCAATCAGATGCTTGCCTTGCCGTCCATCCATCCATCCATCCATCTATCTATCTATCCATCAATGACTCTCGATATCTAACTCTCTTACTTGCTATCGCTCCCCCAATGGTCAGTAGCATAGTAGCATAACAGCAGATCACGGACCACTGTCAATCAGATGCTTGCCTTGCCGTCCATCCATCCATCTATCTATCTATCTATCTATGACTCTTGATATCTAACTCTCTTGCTTGCTATCGCTCCCCCAATGGTCAGTAGCATAGTAGCATAACAGCAGATCACGGACCACTGTCACTCAGATGCTTGCCTTGCCGTCCATCCATCCATCCATCTATCTATCTATCTATCAATGACTCTCGATATCTAACTCTCTTGCTTGCTATCGCTCCCCCAATGGTCAGTAGCATAGTAGCATAACAGCAGATCACGGACCACTGTCAATCAGATGCTTGCCTTGCCGTCCATCCATCCATCTATCTATCTATCTATCTATGACTCTTGATATCTAACTCTCTTGCTTGCTATCGCCCCCCCAATGGTCAGTAGCATAGTAGCATAACAGCAGATCACGGACCACTGTCAATCAGATGCTTGCCTTGCCGTCCATCCATCCATCTATCTATCTATCTATCTATGACTCTTGATATCTAACTCTCTTGCTTGCTATCGCCCCCCCAATGGTCAGTAGCATAGTAGCATAACAGCAGATCACGGACCACTGTCAATCAGATGCTTGCCTTGCCGTCCATCCATCCATCCATCTATCTATCTAACTATCTATGACTCTCGATATCTAACTCTCTTGCTTGCTATCGCTCCCCCAATGGTCAGTAGCATAGTAGCATAACAGCAGATCACGGACCACTGTCAATCAGATGCTTGCCTTGCCGTCCATCCATCCATCCATCTATCTATCTATCTATCTATCTATGACTCTCGATATCTAACTCTCTTGCTTGCTATCGCTACCCCAATGGTCAGTAGCATAGTAGCATAACAGCAGATCACGGACCACTGTCAATCAGATGCTTGCCTTGCCGTCCATCCATCCATCCATCTATCTATCTATCTATCTATCTATGACTCTCGATATCTAACTCTCTTGCTTGCTATCGCTCCCCCAATGGTCAGTAGCATAGTAGCATAACAGCAGATCACGGACCACTGTCAATCAGATGCTTGCCTTGCCGTCCATCCATCCATCCATCTATCTATCAATCTATCAATGACTCTCGATATCTAACTCTCTTACTTGCTATCGCTCCCCCAATGGTCAGTAGCATAGTAGCATAACAGCAGATCACGGACCACTGTCAATCAGATGCTTGCCTTGCCGTCCATCCATCCATCCATCTATCTATCAATCTATCAATGACTCTCGATATCTAACTCTCTTACTTGCTATCGCTCCCCCAATGGTCAGTAGCATAGTAGCATAACAGCAAATCACGGACCACTGTCAATCAGATGCTTGCCTTGCCGTCCATCCATCCATCCATCCATCTATCTATCTATCTATCAATGACTCTCGATATCTAACTCTCTTACCTGCTATCGCTCCCCCAATGGTCAGTAGCATAGTAGCATAACAGCAGATCACGGACCACTGTCAATCAGATGCTTGCCTTGCCGTCCATCCATCCATCTATCTATCTATCTATCTATGACTCTTGATATCTAACTCTCTTGCTTGCTATCGCTCCCCCAATGGTCAGTAGCATAGTAGCATAACAGCAGATCACGGACCACTGTCACTCAGATGCTTGCCTTGCCGTCCATCCATCCATCCATCTATCTATCTATCTATCAATGACTCTCGATATCTAACTCTCTTGCTTGCTATCGCTCCCCCAATGGTCAGTAGCATAGTAGCATAACAGCAGATCACGGACCACTGTCAATCAGATGCTTGCCTTGCCGTCCATCCATCCATCTATCTATCTATCTATCTATGACTCTTGATATCTAACTCTCTTGCTTGCTATCGATCCCCCAATGGTCAGTAGCATTGTAGCATAACAGCAGATCACGGACCACTGTCAATCAGATGCTTGCCTTGCCGTCCATCCATCCATCCATCCATCTATCTATCTATCCATCAATGACTCTCGATATCTAACTCTCTTACTTGCTATCGCTCCCCCAATGGTCAGTAGCATAGTAGCATAACAGCAGATCACGGACCACTGTCAATCAGATGCTTGCCTTGCCGTCCATCCATCCATCTATCTATCTATCTATCTATGACTCTTGATATCTAACTCTCTTGCTTGCTATCGCTCCCCCAATGGTCAGTAGCATAGTAGCATAACAGCAGATCACGGACCACTGTCACTCAGATGCTTGCCTTGCCGTCCATCCATCCATCCATCTATCTATCTATCTATCAATGACTCTCGATATCTAACTCTCTTGCTTGCTATCGCTCCCCCAATGGTCAGTAGCATAGTAGCATAACAGCAGATCACGGACCACTGTCAATCAGATGCTTGCCTTGCCGTCCATCCATCCATCTATCTATCTATCTATCTATGACTCTTGATATCTAACTCTCTTGCTTGCTATCGCCCCCCCAATGGTCAGTAGCATAGTAGCATAACAGCAGATCACGGACCACTGTCAATCAGATGCTTGCCTTGCCGTCCATCCATCCATCTATCTATCTATCTATCTATGACTCTTGATATCTAACTCTCTTGCTTGCTATCGCCCCCCCAATGGTCAGTAGCATAGTAGCATAACAGCAGATCACGGACCACTGTCAATCAGATGCTTGCCTTGCCGTCCATCCATCCATCCATCTATCTATCTAACTATCTATGACTCTCGATATCTAACTCTCTTGCTTGCTATCGCTCCCCCAATGGTCAGTAGCATAGTAGCATAACAGCAGATCACGGACCACTGTCAATCAGATGCTTGCCTTGCCGTCCATCCATCCATCCATCTATCTATCTATCTATCTATCTATGACTCTCGATATCTAACTCTCTTGCTTGCTATCGCTACCCCAATGGTCAGTAGCATAGTAGCATAACAGCAGATCACGGACCACTGTCAATCAGATGCTTGCCTTGCCGTCCATCCATCCATCCATCTATCTATCTATCTATCTATCTATGACTCTCGATATCTAACTCTCTTGCTTGCTATCGCTCCCCCAATGGTCAGTAGCATAGTAGCATAACAGCAGATCACGGACCACTGTCAATCAGATGCTTGCCTTGCCGTCCATCCATCCATCCATCTATCTATCAATCTATCAATGACTCTCGATATCTAACTCTCTTACTTGCTATCGCTCCCCCAATGGTCAGTAGCATAGTAGCATAACAGCAGATCACGGACCACTGTCAATCAGATGCTTGCCTTGCCGTCCATCCATCCATCCATCTATCTATCAATCTATCAATGACTCTCGATATCTAACTCTCTTACTTGCTATCGCTCCCCCAATGGTCAGTAGCATAGTAGCATAACAGCAAATCACGGACCACTGTCAATCAGATGCTTGCCTTGCCGTCCATCCATCCATCCATCCATCTATCTATCTATCTATCAATGACTCTCGATATCTAACTCTCTTACCTGCTATCGCTCCCCCAATGGTCAGTAGCATAGTAGCATAACAGCAGATCACGGACCACTGTCAATCAGATGCTTGCCTTGCCGTCCATCCATCCATCTATCTATCTATCTATCTATGACTCTTGATATCTAACTCTCTTGCTTGCTATCGCTCCCCCAATGGTCAGTAGCATAGTAGCATAACAGCAGATCACGGACCACTGTCACTCAGATGCTTGCCTTGCCGTCCATCCATCCATCCATCTATCTATCTATCTATCAATGACTCTCGATATCTAACTCTCTTGCTTGCTATCGCTCCCCCAATGGTCAGTAGCATAGTAGCATAACAGCAGATCACGGACCACTGTCAATCAGATGCTTGCCTTGCCGTCCATCCATCCATCTATCTATCTATCTATCTATGACTCTTGATATCTAACTCTCTTGCTTGCTATCGATCCCCCAATGGTCAGTAGCATTGTAGCATAACAGCAGATCACGGACCACTGTCAATCAGATGCTTGCCTTGCCGTCCATCCATCCATCCATCCATCTATCTATCTATCCATCAATGACTCTCGATATCTAACTCTCTTACTTGCTATCGCTCCCCCAATGGTCAGTAGCATAGTAGCATAACAGCAGATCACGGACCACTGTCAATCAGATGCTTGCCTTGCCGTCCATCCATCCATCTATCTATCTATCTATCTATGACTCTTGATATCTAACTCTCTTGCTTGCTATCGCTCCCCCAATGGTCAGTAGCATAGTAGCATAACAGCAGATCACGGACCACTGTCACTCAGATGCTTGCCTTGCCGTCCATCCATCCATCCATCTATCTATCTATCTATCAATGACTCTCGATATCTAACTCTCTTGCTTGCTATCGCTCCCCCAATGGTCAGTAGCATAGTAGCATAACAGCAGATCACGGACCACTGTCAATCAGATGCTTGCCTTGCCGTCCATCCATCCATCTATCTATCTATCTATCTATGACTCTTGATATCTAACTCTCTTGCTTGCTATCGCCCCCCCAATGGTCAGTAGCATAGTAGCATAACAGCAGATCACGGACCACTGTCAATCAGATGCTTGCCTTGCCGTCCATCCATCCATCTATCTATCTATCTATCTATCTATCTATGACTCTCGATATCTAACTCTCTTGCTTGCTATCGCTCCCCCAATGGTCAGTAGCATAGTAGCATAACAGCAGATCACGGACCACTGTCAATCAGATGCTTGCCTTGCCGTCCATCCATCCATCCATCTATCTATCAATCTATCAATGACTCTCGATATCTAACTCTCTTACTTGCTATCGCTCCCCCAATGGTCAGTAGCATAGTAGCATAACAGCAGATCACGGACCACTGTCAATCAGATGCTTGCCTTGCCGTCCATCCATCCATCCATCCATCTATCTATCTATCTATCAATGACTCTCGATATCTAACTCTCTTACTTGCTATCGCTCCCCCAATGGTCAGTAGCATAGTAGCATAACAGCAGATCACGGACCACTGTCAATCAGATGCTTGCCTTGCCGTCCATCCATCCATCTATCTATCTATCTATCTATCTATCTATGACTCTCGATATCTAACTCTCTTGCTTGCTATCGCTCCCCCAATGGTCAGTAGCATAGTAGCATAACAGCAGATCACGGACCACTGTCAATCAGATGCTTGCCATGCCGTCCATCCATCCATCTATCTATCTATCTATCTATGACTCTCGATATCTAACTCTCTTGCTTGCTATCACTCCCCCAATGGTCAGTAGCATAGTAGCATAACAGCAGATCACGGACCACTGTCAATCAGATGCTTGCCTTGCCGTCCATCCATCCATCCATCTATCTATCTATCTATCAATGACTCTCGATATCTAACTCTCTTGCTTGCTATCGCTCCCCCAATGGTCAGTAGCATAGTAGCATAACAACAGATCACGGACCACTGTCAATCAGATGCTTGCCTTGCCGTCCATCCATCCATCTATCTATCTATCTATCTATGACTCTTGATATCTAACTCACTTGCTTGCTATCGCTCCCCCAATGGTCAGTAGCATTGTAGCATAACAGCAGATCACGGACCACTGTCAATCAGATGCTTGCCTTGCCGTCCATCCATCCATCCATCCATCTATCTATCTATCTATCAATGACTCTCGATATCTAACTCTCTTACTTGCTATCGCTCCCCCAATGGTCAGTAGCATAGTAGCATAACAGCAGATCACGGACCACTGTCAATCAGATGCTTGCCTTGCCGTCCATCCATCCATCTATCTATGTATCTATCTATGACTCTTGATATCTAACTCTCTTGCTTGCTATCGCTCCCCCAATGGTCAGTAGCATAGTAGCATAACAGCAGATCACGGACCACTGTCAATCAGATGCTTGCCTTGCCGTCCATCCATCCATCCATCCATCTATCTATCTATCTATCAATGACTCTCGATATCTAACTCTCTTACCTGCTATCGCTCCCCCAATGGTCAGTAGCATAGTAGCATAACAGCAGATCACGGACCACTGTCAATCAGATGCTTGCCTTGCCGTCCATCCATCCATCTATCTATCTATCTATCTATGACTCTTGATATCTAACTCTCTTGCTTGCTATCGCTCCCCCAATGGTCAGTAGCATAGTAGCATAACAGCAGATCACGGACCACTGTCACTCAGATGCTTGCCTTGCCGTCCATCCATCCATCTATCTATCTATCTATCTATGACTCTTGATATCTAACTCTCTTGCTTGCTATCGCCCCCCCAATGGTCAGTAGCATAGTAGCATAACAGCAGATCACGGACCACTGTCACTCAGATGCTTGCCTTGCCGTCCATCCATCCATCCATCTATCTATCTATCTATCAATGACTCTCGATATCTAACTCTCTTGCTTGCTATCGCTCCCCCAATGGTCAGTAGCATAGTAGCATAACAGCAGATCACGGACCACTGTCAATCAGATGCTTGCCTTGCCGTCCATCCATCCATCTATCTATCTATCTATCTATGACTCTTGATATCTAACTCTCTTGCTTGCTATCGCCCCCCCAATGGTCAGTAGCATAGTAGCATAACAGCAGATCACGGACCACTGTCAATCAGATGCTTGCCTTGCCGTCCATCCATCCATCCATCTATCTATCTAACTATCTATGACTCTCGATATCTAACTCTCTTGCTTGCTATCGCTCCCCCAATGGTCAGTAGCATAGTAGCATAACAGCAGATCACGGACCACTGTCAATCAGATGCTTGCCTTGCCGTCCATCCATCCATCCATCTATCTATCTATCTATCTATCTATGACTCTCGATATCTAACTCTCTTGCTTGCTATCGCTACCCCAATGGTCAGTAGCATAGTAGCATAACAGCAGATCACGGACCACTGTCAATCAGATGCTTGCCTTGCCGTCCATCCATCCATCCATCTATCTATCTATCTATCTATCTATGACTCTCGATATCTAACTCTCTTGCTTGCTATCGCTCCCCCAATGGTCAGTAGCATAGTAGCATAACAGCAGATCACGGACCACTGTCAATCAGATGCTTGCCTTGCCGTCCATCCATCCATCCATCTATCTATCAATCTATCAATGACTCTCGATATCTAACTCTCTTACTTGCTATCGCTCCCCCAATGGTCAGTAGCATAGTAGCATAACAGCAGATCACGGACCACTGTCAATCAGATGCTTGCCTTGCCGTCCATCCATCCATCCATCTATCTATCAATCTATCAATGACTCTCGATATCTAACTCTCTTACTTGCTATCGCTCCCCCAATGGTCAGTAGCATAGTAGCATAACAGCAAATCACGGACCACTGTCAATCAGATGCTTGCCTTGCCGTCCATCCATCCATCCATCCATCTATCTATCTATCTATCAATGACTCTCGATATCTAACTCTCTTACCTGCTATCGCTCCCCCAATGGTCAGTAGCATAGTAGCATAACAGCAGATCACGGACCACTGTCAATCAGATGCTTGCCTTGCCGACCATCCATCCATCTATCTATCTATCTATCTATGACTCTTGATATCTAACTCTCTTGCTTGCTATCGCTCCCCCAATGGTCAGTAGCATAGTAGCATAACAGCAGATCACGGACCACTGTCACTCAGATGCTTGCCTTGCCGTCCATCCATCCATCCATCTATCTATCTATCTATCAATGACTCTCGATATCTAACTCTCTTGCTTGCTATCGCTCCCCCAATGGTCAGTAGCATAGTAGCATAACAGCAGATCACGGACCACTGTCAATCAGATGCTTGCCTTGCCGTCCATCCATCCATCTATCTATCTATCTATCTATGACTCTTGATATCTAACTCTCTTGCTTGCTATCGATCCCCCAATGGTCAGTAGCATTGTAGCATAACAGCAGATCACGGACCACTGTCAATCAGATGCTTGCCTTGCCGTCCATCCATCCATCCATCCATCTATCTATCTATCCATCAATGACTCTCGATATCTAACTCTCTTACTTGCTATCGCTCCCCCAATGGTCAGTAGCATAGTAGCATAACAGCAGATCACGGACCACTGTCAATCAGATGCTTGCCTTGCCGTCCATCCATCCATCTATCTATCTATCTATCTATGACTCTTGATATCTAACTCTCTTGCTTGCTATCGCTCCCCCAATGGTCAGTAGCATAGTAGCATAACAGCAGATCACGGACCACTGTCACTCAGATGCTTGCCTTGCCGTCCATCCATCCATCCATCTATCTATCTATCTATCAATGACTCTCGATATCTAACTCTCTTGCTTGCTATCGCTCCCCCAATGGTCAGTAGCATAGTAGCATAACAGCAGATCACGGACCACTGTCAATCAGATGCTTGCCTTGCCGTCCATCCATCCATCTATCTATCTATCTATCTATGACTCTTGATATCTAACTCTCTTGCTTGCTATCGCCCCCCCAATGGTCAGTAGCATAGTAGCATAACAGCAGATCACGGACCACTGTCAATCAGATGCTTGCCTTGCCGTCCATCCATCCATCCATCTATCTATCTAACTATCTATGACTCTCGATATCTAACTCTCTTGCTTGCTATCGCTCCCCCAATGGTCAGTAGCATAGTAGCATAACAGCAGATCACGGACCACTGTCAATCAGATGCTTGCCTTGCCGTCCATCCATCCATCCATCTATCTATCTATCTATCTATCTATGACTCTCGATATCTAACTCTCTTGCTTGCTATCGCTACCCCAATGGTCAGTAGCATAGTAGCATAACAGCAGATCACGGACCACTGTCAATCAGATGCTTGCCTTGCCGTCCATCCATCCATCCATCTATCTATCTATCTATCTATCTATGACTCTCGATATCTAACTCTCTTGCTTGCTATCGCTCCCCCAATGGTCAGTAGCATAGTAGCATAACAGCAGATCACGGACCACTGTCAATCAGATGCTTGCCTTGCCGTCCATCCATCCATCCATCTATCTATCAATCTATCAATGACTCTCGATATCTAACTCTCTTACTTGCTATCGCTCCCCCAATGGTCAGTAGCATAGTAGCATAACAGCAGATCACGGACCACTGTCAATCAGATGCTTGCCTTGCCGTCCATCCATCCATCCATCTATCTATCAATCTATCAATGACTCTCGATATCTAACTCTCTTACTTGCTATCGCTCCCCCAATGGTCAGTAGCATAGTAGCATAACAGCAAATCACGGACCACTGTCAATCAGATGCTTGCCTTGCCGTCCATCCATCCATCCATCCATCTATCTATCTATCTATCAATGACTCTCGATATCTAACTCTCTTACCTGCTATCGCTCCCCCAATGGTCAGTAGCATAGTAGCATAACAGCAGATCACGGACCACTGTCAATCAGATGCTTGCCTTGCCGTCCATCCATCCATCTATCTATCTATCTATCTATGACTCTTGATATCTAACTCTCTTGCTTGCTATCGCTCCCCCAATGGTCAGTAGCATAGTAGCATAACAGCAGATCACGGACCACTGTCACTCAGATGCTTGCCTTGCCGTCCATCCATCCATCCATCTATCTATCTATCTATCAATGACTCTCGATATCTAACTCTCTTGCTTGCTATCGCTCCCCCAATGGTCAGTAGCATAGTAGCATAACAGCAGATCACGGACCACTGTCAATCAGATGCTTGCCTTGCCGTCCATCCATCCATCTATCTATCTATCTATCTATGACTCTTGATATCTAACTCTCTTGCTTGCTATCGATCCCCCAATGGTCAGTAGCATTGTAGCATAACAGCAGATCACGGACCACTGTCAATCAGATGCTTGCCTTGCCGTCCATCCATCCATCCATCCATCTATCTATCTATCCATCAATGACTCTCGATATCTAACTCTCTTACTTGCTATCGCTCCCCCAATGGTCAGTAGCATAGTAGCATAACAGCAGATCACGGACCACTGTCAATCAGATGCTTGCCTTGCCGTCCATCCATCCATCTATCTATCTATCTATCTATGACTCTTGATATCTAACTCTCTTGCTTGCTATCGCTCCCCCAATGGTCAGTAGCATAGTAGCATAACAGCAGATCACGGACCACTGTCACTCAGATGCTTGCCTTGCCGTCCATCCATCCATCCATCTATCTATCTATCTATCAATGACTCTCGATATCTAACTCTCTTGCTTGCTATCGCTCCCCCAATGGTCAGTAGCATAGTAGCATAACAGCAGATCACGGACCACTGTCAATCAGATGCTTGCCTTGCCGTCCATCCATCCATCTATCTATCTATCTATCTATGACTCTTGATATCTAACTCTCTTGCTTGCTATCGCCCCCCCAATGGTCAGTAGCATAGTAGCATAACAGCAGATCACGGACCACTGTCAATCAGATGCTTGCCTTGCCGTCCATCCATCCATCTATCTATCTATCTATCTATCTATCTATCTATGACTCTCGATATCTAACTCTCTTGCTTGCTATCGCTCCCCCAATGGTCAGTAGCATAGTAGCATAACAGCAGATCACGGACCACTGTCAATCAGATGCTTGCCTTGCCGTCCATCCATCCATCCATCTATCTATCAATCTATCAATGACTCTCGATATCTAACTCTCTTACTTGCTATCGCTCCCCCAATGGTCAGTAGCATAGTAGCATAACAGCAGATCACGGACCACTGTCAATCAGATGCTTGCCTTGCCGTCCATCCATCCATCCATCCATCTATCTATCTATCTATCAATGACTCTCGATATCTAACTCTCTTACTTGCTATCGCTCCCCCAATGGTCAGTAGCATAGTAGCATAACAGCAGATCACGGACCACTGTCAATCAGATGCTTGCCATGCCGTCCATCCATCCATCTATCTATCTATCTATCTATGACTCTCGATATCTAACTCTCTTGCTTGCTATCACTCCCCCAATGGTCAGTAGCATAGTAGCATAACAGCAGATCACGGACCACTGTCAATCAGATGCTTGCCTTGCCGTCCATCCATCCATCCATCTATCTATCTATCTATCAATGACTCTCGATATCTAACTCTCTTGCTTGCTATCGCTCCCCCAATGGTCAGTAGCATAGTAGCATAACAGCAGATCACGGACCACTGTCAATCAGATGCTTGCCTTGCCGTCCATCCATCCATCTATCTATCTATCTATCTATGACTCTTGATATCTAACTCACTTGCTTGCTATCGCTCCCCCAATGGTCAGTAGCATTGTAGCATAACAGCAGATCACGGACCACTGTCAATCAGATGCTTGCCTTGCCGTCCATCCATCCATCCATCCATCTATCTATCTATCTATCAATGACTCTCGATATCTAACTCTCTTACTTGCTATCGCTCCCCCAATGGTCAGTAGCATAGTAGCATAACAGCAGATCACGGACCACTGTCAATCAGATGCTTGCCTTGCCGTCCATCCATCCATCTATCTATCTATCTATCTATGACTCTTGATATCTAACTCTCTTGCTTGCTATCGCTCCCCCAATGGTCAGTAGCATAGTAGCATAACAGCAGATCACGGACCACTGTCACTCAGATGCTTGCCTTGCCGTCCATCCATCCATCCATCTATCTATCTATCTATCAATGACTCTCGATATCTAACTCTCTTGCTTGCTATCGCTCCCCCAATGGTCAGTAGCATAGTAGCATAACAGCAGATCACGGACCACTGTCAATCAGATGCTTGCCTTGCCGTCCATCCATCCATCTATCTATCTATCTATCTATGACTCTTGATATCTAACTCTCTTGCTTGCTATCGCCCCCCCAATGGTCAGTAGCATAGTAGCATAACAGCAGATCACGGACCACTGTCAATCAGATGCTTGCCTTGCCGTCCATCCATCCATCTATCTATCTATCTATCTATCTATGACTCTCGATATCTAACTCTCTTGCTTGCTATCGCTCCCCCAATGGTCAGTAGCATAGTAGCATAACAGCAGATCACGGACCACTGTCAATCAGATGCTTGCCTTGCCGTCCATCCATCCATCTATCTATCTATCTATCTATGACTCTCGATATCTAACTCTCTTGCTTGCTATCACTCCCCCAATGGTCAGTAGCATAGTAGCATAACAGCAGATCACGGACCACTGTCAATCAGATGCTTGCCTTGCCGTCCATCCATCCATCCATCTATCTATCTATCTATCAATGACTCTCGATATCTAACTCTCTTGCTTGCTATCGCTCCCCCAATGGTCAGTAGCATAGTAGCATAACAGCAGATCACGGACCACTGTCACTCAGATGCTTGCCTTGCCGTCCATCCATCCATCCATCTATCTATCTATCTATCAATGACTCTCGATATCTAACTCTCTTGCTTGCTATCGCTCCCCCAATGGTCAGTAGCATAGTAGCATAACAGCAGATCACGGACCACTGTCAATCAGATGCTTGCCTTGCCGTCCATCCATCCATCTATCTATCTATCTATCTATGACTCTTGATATCTAACTCTCTTGCTTGCTATCGCCCCCCCAATGGTCAGTAGCATAGTAGCATAACAGCAGATCACGGACCACTGTCAATCAGATGCTTGCCTTGCCGTCCATCCATCCATCTATCTATCTATCTATCTATCTATGACTCTCGATATCTAACTCTCTTGCTTGCTATCGCTCCCCCAATGGTCAGTAGCATAGTAGCATAACAGCAGATCACGGACCACTGTCAATCAGATGCTTGCCTTGCCGTCCATCCATCCATCTATCTATCTATCTATCTATGACTCTCGATATCTAACTCTCTTGCTTGCTATCACTCCCCCAATGGTCAGTAGCATAGTAGCATAACAGCAGATCACGGACCACTGTCAATCAGATGCTTGCCTTGCCGTCCATCCATCCATCCATCTATCTATCTATCTATCAATGACTCTCGATATCTAACTCTCTTGCTTGCTATCGCTCCCCCAATGGTCAGTAGCATAGTAGCATAACAGCAGATCACGGACCACTGTCAATCAGATGCTTGCCTTGCCGTCCATCCATCCATCTATCTATCTATCTATCTATGACTCTTGATATCTAACTCTCTTGCTTGCTATCGCTCCCCCAATGGTCAGTAGCATAGTAGCATAACAGCAGATCACGGACCACTGTCACTCAGATGCTTGCCTTGCCGTCCATCCATCCATCCATCTATCTATCTATCTATCAATGACTCTCGATATCTAACTCTCTTGCTTGCTATCGCTCCCCCAATGGTCAGTAGCATAGTAGCATAACAGCAGATCACGGACCACTGTCAATCAGATGCTTGCCTTGCCGTCCATCCATCCATCTATCTATCTATCTATCTATGACTCTTGATATCTAACTCTCTTGCTTGCTATCGCCCCCCCAATGGTCAGTAGCATAGTAGCATAACAGCAGATCACGGACCACTGTCAATCAGATGCTTGCCTTGCCGTCCATCCATCCATCTATCTATCTATCTATCTATCTATGACTCTCGATATCTAACTCTCTTGCTTGCTATCGCTCCCCCAATGGTCAGTAGCATAGTAGCATAACAGCAGATCACGGACCACTGTCAATCAGATGCTTGCCTTGCCGTCCATCCATCCATCTATCTATCTATCTATCTATGACTCTCGATATCTAACTCTCTTGCTTGCTATCACTCCCCCAATGGTCAGTAGCATAGTAGCATAACAGCAGATCACGGACCACTGTCAATCAGATGCTTGCCTTGCCGTCCATCCATCCATCCATCTATCTATCTATCTATCTATCAATGACTCTCGATATCTAACTCTCTTGCTTGCTATCGCTCCCCCAATGGTCAGTAGCATAGTAGCATAACAGCAGATCACGGACCACTGTCACTCAGATGCTTGCCTTGCCGTCCATCCATCCATCCATCTATCTATCTATCTATCAATGACTCTCGATATCTAACTCTCTTGCTTGCTATCGCTCCCCCAATGGTCAGTAGCATAGTAGCATAACAGCAGATCACGGACCACTGTCAATCAGATGCTTGCCTTGCCGTCCATCCATCCATCTATCTATCTATCTATCTATGACTCTTGATATCTAACTCTCTTGCTTGCTATCGCCCCCCCAATGGTCAGTAGCATAGTAGCATAACAGCAGATCACGGACCACTGTCAATCAGATGCTTGCCTTGCCGTCCATCCATCCATCTATCTATCTATCTATCTATGACTCTTGATATCTAACTCTCTTGCTTGCTATCGCTCCCCCAATGGTCAGTAGCATAGTAGCATAACAGCAGATCACGGACCACTGTCACTCAGATGCTTGCCTTGCCGTCCATCCATCCATCCATCTATCTATCTATCTATCAATGACTCTCGATATCTAACTCTCTTGCTTGCTATCGCTCCCCCAATGGTCAGTAGCATAGTAGCATAACAGCAGATCACGGACCACTGTCAATCAGATGCTTGCCTTGCCGTCCATCCATCCATCTATCTATCTATCTATCTATGACTCTTGATATCTAACTCACTTGCTTGCTATCGCTCCCCCAATGGTCAGTAGCATTGTAGCATAACAGCAGATCACGGACCACTGTCAATCAGATGCTTGCCTTGCCGTCCATCCATCCATCCATCCATCTATCTATCTATCTATCAATGACTCTCGATATCTAACTCTCTTACTTGCTATCGCTCCCCCAATGGTCAGTAGCATAGTAGCATAACAGCAGATCACGGACCACTGTCAATCAGATGCTTGCCTTGCCGTCCATCCATCCATCTATCTATCTATCTATCTATGACTCTTGATATCTAACTCTCTTGCTTGCTATCGCTCCCCCAATGGTCAGTAGCATAGTAGCATAACAGCAGATCACGGACCACTGTCACTCAGATGCTTGCCTTGCCGTCCATCCATCCATCCATCTATCTATCTATCTATCAATGACTCTCGATATCTAACTCTCTTGCTTGCTATCGCTCCCCCAATGGTCAGTAGCATAGTAGCATAACAGCAGATCACGGACCACTGTCAATCAGATGCTTGCCTTGCCGTCCATCCATCCATCTATCTATCTATCTATCTATGACTCTTGATATCTAACTCTCTTGCTTGCTATCGCCCCCCCAATGGTCAGTAGCATAGTAGCATAACAGCAGATCACGGACCACTGTCAATCAGATGCTTGCCTTGCCGTCCATCCATCCATCTATCTATCTATCTATCTATCTATGACTCTCGATATCTAACTCTCTTGCTTGCTATCGCTCCCCCAATGGTCAGTAGCATAGTAGCATAACAGCAGATCACGGACCACTGTCAATCAGATGCTTGCCTTGCCGTCCATCCATCCATCTATCTATCTATCTATCTATGACTCTCGATATCTAACTCTCTTGCTTGCTATCACTCCCCCAATGGTCAGTAGCATAGTAGCATAACAGCAGATCACGGACCACTGTCAATCAGATGCTTGCCTTGCCGTCCATCCATCCATCCATCTATCTATCTATCTATCAATGACTCTCGATATCTAACTCTCTTGCTTGCTATCGCTCCCCCAATGGTCAGTAGCATAGTAGCATAACAGCAGATCACGGACCACTGTCACTCAGATGCTTGCCTTGCCGTCCATCCATCCATCCATCTATCTATCTATCTATCAATGACTCTCGATATCTAACTCTCTTGCTTGCTATCGCTCCCCCAATGGTCAGTAGCATAGTAGCATAACAGCAGATCACGGACCACTGTCAATCAGATGCTTGCCTTGCCGTCCATCCATCCATCTATCTATCTATCTATCTATGACTCTTGATATCTAACTCTCTTGCTTGCTATCGCCCCCCCAATGGTCAGTAGCATAGTAGCATAACAGCAGATCACGGACCACTGTCAATCAGATGCTTGCCTTGCCGTCCATCCATCCATCTATCTATCTATCTATCTATCTATCTATGACTCTCGATATCTAACTCTCTTGCTTGCTATCGCTCCCCCAATGGTCAGTAGCATAGTAGCATAACAGCAGATCACGGACCACTGTCAATCAGATGCTTGCCTTGCCGTCCATCCATCCATCCATCTATCTATCAATCTATCAATGACTCTCGATATCTAACTCTCTTACTTGCTATCGCTCCCCCAATGGTCAGTAGCATAGTAGCATAACAGCAGATCACGGACCACTGTCAATCAGATGCTTGCCTTGCCGTCCATCCATCCATCCATCCATCTATCTATCTATCTATCAATGACTCTCGATATCTAACTCTCTTACTTGCTATCGCTCCCCCAATGGTCAGTAGCATAGTAGCATAACAGCAGATCACGGACCACTGTCAATCAGATGCTTGCCTTGCCGTCCATCCATCCATCTATCTATCTATCTATCTATGACTCTTGATATCTAACTCTCTTGCTTGCTATCGCTCCCCCAATGGTCAGTAGCATAGTAGCATAACAGCAGATCACGGACCACTGTCAATCAGATGCTTGCCTTGCCGTCCATCCATCCATCTATCTATCTATCTATCTATCTATCTATGACTCTCGATATCTAACTCTCTTGCTTGCTATCGCTCCCCCAATGGTCAGTAGCATAGTAGCATAACAGCAGATCACGGACCACTGTCAATCAGATGCTTGCCATGCCGTCCATCCATCCATCTATCTATCTATCTATCTATGACTCTCGATATCTAACTCTCTTGCTTGCTATCACTCCCCCAATGGTCAGTAGCATAGTAGCATAACAGCAGATCACGGACCACTGTCAATCAGATGCTTGCCTTGCCGTCCATCCATCCATCCATCTATCTATCTATCTATCAATGACTCTCGATATCTAACTCTCTTGCTTGCTATCGCTCCCCCAATGGTCAGTAGCATAGTAGCATAACAGCAGATCACGGACCACTGTCAATCAGATGCTTGCCTTGCCGTCCATCCATCCATCTATCTATCTATCTATCTATGACTCTTGATATCTAACTCACTTGCTTGCTATCGCTCCCCCAATGGTCAGTAGCATTGTAGCATAACAGCAGATCACGGACCACTGTCAATCAGATGCTTGCCTTGCCGTCCATCCATCCATCCATCCATCTATCTATCTATCTATCAATGACTCTCGATATCTAACTCTCTTACTTGCTATCGCTCCCCCAATGGTCAGTAGCATAGTAGCATAACAGCAGATCACGGACCACTGTCAATCAGATGCTTGCCTTGCCGTCCATCCATCCATCTATCTATCTATCTATCTATGACTCTTGATATCTAACTCTCTTGCTTGCTATCGCTCCCCCAATGGTCAGTAGCATAGTAGCATAACAGCAGATCACGGACCACTGTCACTCAGATGCTTGCCTTGCCGTCCATCCATCCATCCATCTATCTATCTATCTATCAATGACTCTCGATATCTAACTCTCTTGCTTGCTATCGCTCCCCCAATGGTCAGTAGCATAGTAGCATAACAGCAGATCACGGACCACTGTCAATCAGATGCTTGCCTTGCCGTCCATCCATCCATCTATCTATCTATCTATCTATGACTCTTGATATCTAACTCACTTGCTTGCTATCGCTCCCCCAATGGTCAGTAGCATTGTAGCATAACAGCAGATCACGGACCACTGTCAATCAGATGCTTGCCTTGCCGTCCATCCATCCATCCATCCATCTATCTATCTATCTATCAATGACTCTCGATATCTAACTCTCTTACTTGCTATCGCTCCCCCAATGGTCAGTAGCATAGTAGCATAACAGCAGATCACGGACCACTGTCAATCAGATGCTTGCCTTGCCGTCCATCCATCCATCTATCTATCTATCTATCTATGACTCTTGATATCTAACTCTCTTGCTTGCTATCGCTCCCCCAATGGTCAGTAGCATAGTAGCATAACAGCAGATCACGGACCACTGTCACTCAGATGCTTGCCTTGCCGTCCATCCATCCATCCATCTATCTATCTATCTATCAATGACTCTCGATATCTAACTCTCTTGCTTGCTATCGCTCCCCCAATGGTCAGTAGCATAGTAGCATAACAGCAGATCACGGACCACTGTCAATCAGATGCTTGCCTTGCCGTCCATCCATCCATCTATCTATCTATCTATCTATGACTCTTGATATCTAACTCTCTTGCTTGCTATCGCCCCCCCAATGGTCAGTAGCATAGTAGCATAACAGCAGATCACGGACCACTGTCAATCAGATGCTTGCCTTGCCGTCCATCCATCCATCTATCTATCTATCTATCTATCTATGACTCTCGATATCTAACTCTCTTGCTTGCTATCGCTCCCCCAATGGTCAGTAGCATAGTAGCATAACAGCAGATCACGGACCACTGTCAATCAGATGCTTGCCTTGCCGTCCATCCATCCATCTATCTATCTATCTATCTATGACTCTCGATATCTAACTCTCTTGCTTGCTATCACTCCCCCAATGGTCAGTAGCATAGTAGCATAACAGCAGATCACGGACCACTGTCAATCAGATGCTTGCCTTGCCGTCCATCCATCCATCCATCTATCTATCTATCTATCAATGACTCTCGATATCTAACTCTCTTGCTTGCTATCGCTCCCCCAATGGTCAGTAGCATAGTAGCATAACAGCAGATCACGGACCACTGTCACTCAGATGCTTGCCTTGCCGTCCATCCATCCATCCATCTATCTATCTATCTATCAATGACTCTCGATATCTAACTCTCTTGCTTGCTATCGCTCCCCCAATGGTCAGTAGCATAGTAGCATAACAGCAGATCACGGACCACTGTCACTCAGATGCTTGCCTTGCCGTCCATCCATCCATCTATCTATCTATCTATCTATGACTCTTGATATCTAACTCTCTTGCTTGCTATCGCCCCCCCAATGGTCAGTAGCATAGTAGCATAACAGCAGATCACGGACCACTGTCAATCAGATGCTTGCCTTGCCGTCCATCCATCCATCTATCTATCTATCTATCTATCTATGACTCTCGATATCTAACTCTCTTGCTTGCTATCGCTCCCCCAATGGTCAGTAGCATAGTAGCATAACAGCAGATCACGGACCACTGTCAATCAGATGCTTGCCTTGCCGTCCATCCATCCATCTATCTATCTATCTATCTATGACTCTCGATATCTAACTCTCTTGCTTGCTATCACTCCCCCAATGGTCAGTAGCATAGTAGCATAACAGCAGATCACGGACCACTGTCAATCAGATGCTTGCCTTGCCGTCCATCCATCCATCCATCTATCTATCTATCTATCAATGACTCTCGATATCTAACTCTCTTGCTTGCTATCGCTCCCCCAATGGTCAGTAGCATAGTAGCATAACAGCAGATCACGGACCACTGTCACTCAGATGCTTGCCTTGCCGTCCATCCATCCATCCATCTATCTATCTATCTATCAATGACTCTCGATATCTAACTCTCTTGCTTGCTATCGCTCCCCCAATGGTCAGTAGCATAGTAGCATAACAGCAGATCACGGACCACTGTCAATCAGATGCTTGCCTTGCCGTCCATCCATCCATCTATCTATCTATCTATCTATGACTCTTGATATCTAACTCTCTTGCTTGCTATCGCCCCCCCAATGGTCAGTAGCATAGTAGCATAACAGCAGATCACGGACCACTGTCAATCAGATGCTTGCCTTGCCGTCCATCCATCCATCTATCTATCTATCTATCTATCTATCTATGACTCTCGATATCTAACTCTCTTGCTTGCTATCGCTCCCCCAATGGTCAGTAGCATAGTAGCATAACAGCAGATCACGGACCACTGTCAATCAGATGCTTGCCTTGCCGTCCATCCATCCATCCATCTATCTATCAATCTATCAATGACTCTCGATATCTAACTCTCTTACTTGCTATCGCTCCCCCAATGGTCAGTAGCATAGTAGCATAACAGCAGATCACGGACCACTGTCAATCAGATGCTTGCCTTGCCGTCCATCCATCCATCCATCCATCTATCTATCTATCTATCAATGACTCTCGATATCTAACTCTCTTACTTGCTATCGCTCCCCCAATGGTCAGTAGCATAGTAGCATAACAGCAGATCACGGACCACTGTCAATCAGATGCTTGCCTTGCCGTCCATCCATCCATCTATCTATCTATCTATCTATGACTCTTGATATCTAACTCTCTTGCTTGCTATCGCTCCCCCAATGGTCAGTAGCATAGTAGCATAACAGCAGATCACGGACCACTGTCAATCAGATGCTTGCCTTGCCGTCCATCCATCCATCTATCTATCTATCTATCTATCTATCTATGACTCTCGATATCTAACTCTCTTGCTTGCTATCGCTCCCCCAATGGTCAGTAGCATAGTAGCATAACAGCAGATCACGGACCACTGTCAATCAGATGCTTGCCATGCCGTCCATCCATCCATCTATCTATCTATCTATCTATGACTCTCGATATCTAACTCTCTTGCTTGCTATCACTCCCCCAATGGTCAGTAGCATAGTAGCATAACAGCAGATCACGGACCACTGTCAATCAGATGCTTGCCTTGCCGTCCATCCATCCATCCATCTATCTATCTATCTATCAATGACTCTCGATATCTAACTCTCTTGCTTGCTATCGCTCCCCCAATGGTCAGTAGCATAGTAGCATAACAGCAGATCACGGACCACTGTCAATCAGATGCTTGCCTTGCCGTCCATCCATCCATCTATCTATCTATCTATCTATGACTCTTGATATCTAACTCACTTGCTTGCTATCGCTCCCCCAATGGTCAGTAGCATTGTAGCATAACAGCAGATCACGGACCACTGTCAATCAGATGCTTGCCTTGCCGTCCATCCATCCATCCATCCATCTATCTATCTATCTATCAATGACTCTCGATATCTAACTCTCTTACTTGCTATCGCTCCCCCAATGGTCAGTAGCATAGTAGCATAACAGCAGATCACGGACCACTGTCAATCAGATGCTTGCCTTGCCGTCCATCCATCCATCTATCTATCTATCTATCTATGACTCTTGATATCTAACTCTCTTGCTTGCTATCGCTCCCCCAATGGTCAGTAGCATAGTAGCATAACAGCAGATCACGGACCACTGTCACTCAGATGCTTGCCTTGCCGTCCATCCATCCATCCATCTATCTATCTATCTATCAATGACTCTCGATATCTAACTCTCTTGCTTGCTATCGCTCCCCCAATGGTCAGTAGCATAGTAGCATAACAGCAGATCACGGACCACTGTCAATCAGATGCTTGCCTTGCCGTCCATCCATCCATCTATCTATCTATCTATCTATGACTCTTGATATCTAACTCACTTGCTTGCTATCGCTCCCCCAATGGTCAGTAGCATTGTAGCATAACAGCAGATCACGGACCACTGTCAATCAGATGCTTGCCTTGCCGTCCATCCATCCATCCATCCATCTATCTATCTATCTATCAATGACTCTCGATATCTAACTCTCTTACTTGCTATCGCTCCCCCAATGGTCAGTAGCATAGTAGCATAACAGCAGATCACGGACCACTGTCAATCAGATGCTTGCCTTGCCGTCCATCCATCCATCTATCTATCTATCTATCTATGACTCTTGATATCTAACTCTCTTGCTTGCTATCGCTCCCCCAATGGTCAGTAGCATAGTAGCATAACAGCAGATCACGGACCACTGTCACTCAGATGCTTGCCTTGCCGTCCATCCATCCATCCATCTATCTATCTATCTATCAATGACTCTCGATATCTAACTCTCTTGCTTGCTATCGCTCCCCCAATGGTCAGTAGCATAGTAGCATAACAGCAGATCACGGACCACTGTCAATCAGATGCTTGCCTTGCCGTCCATCCATCCATCTATCTATCTATCTATCTATGACTCTTGATATCTAACTCTCTTGCTTGCTATCGCCCCCCCAATGGTCAGTAGCATAGTAGCATAACAGCAGATCACGGACCACTGTCAATCAGATGCTTGCCTTGCCGTCCATCCATCCATCTATCTATCTATCTATCTATCTATGACTCTCGATATCTAACTCTCTTGCTTGCTATCGCTCCCCCAATGGTCAGTAGCATAGTAGCATAACAGCAGATCACGGACCACTGTCAATCAGATGCTTGCCTTGCCGTCCATCCATCCATCTATCTATCTATCTATCTATGACTCTCGATATCTAACTCTCTTGCTTGCTATCACTCCCCCAATGGTCAGTAGCATAGTAGCATAACAGCAGATCACGGACCACTGTCAATCAGATGCTTGCCTTGCCGTCCATCCATCCATCCATCTATCTATCTATCTATCAATGACTCTCGATATCTAACTCTCTTGCTTGCTATCGCTCCCCCAATGGTCAGTAGCATAGTAGCATAACAGCAGATCACGGACCACTGTCACTCAGATGCTTGCCTTGCCGTCCATCCATCCATCCATCTATCTATCTATCTATCAATGACTCTCGATATCTAACTCTCTTGCTTGCTATCGCTCCCCCAATGGTCAGTAGCATAGTAGCATAACAGCAGATCACGGACCACTGTCAATCAGATGCTTGCCTTGCCGTCCATCCATCCATCTATCTATCTATCTATCTATGACTCTTGATATCTAACTCTCTTGCTTGCTATCGCCCCCCCAATGGTCAGTAGCATAGTAGCATAACAGCAGATCACGGACCACTGTCAATCAGATGCTTGCCTTGCCGTCCATCCATCCATCTATCTATCTATCTATCTATCTATGACTCTCGATATCTAACTCTCTTGCTTGCTATCGCTCCCCCAATGGTCAGTAGCATAGTAGCATAACAGCAGATCACGGACCACTGTCAATCAGATGCTTGCCTTGCCGTCCATCCATCCATCTATCTATCTATCTATCTATGACTCTCGATATCTAACTCTCTTGCTTGCTATCACTCCCCCAATGGTCAGTAGCATAGTAGCATAACAGCAGATCACGGACCACTGTCAATCAGATGCTTGCCTTGCCGTCCATCCATCCATCCATCTATCTATCTATCTATCAATGACTCTCGATATCTAACTCTCTTGCTTGCTATCGCTCCCCCAATGGTCAGTAGCATAGTAGCATAACAGCAGATCACGGACCACTGTCAATCAGATGCTTGCCTTGCCGTCCATCCATCCATCTATCTATCTATCTATCTATGACTCTTGATATCTAACTCTCTTGCTTGCTATCGCTCCCCCAATGGTCAGTAGCATAGTAGCATAACAGCAGATCACGGACCACTGTCACTCAGATGCTTGCCTTGCCGTCCATCCATCCATCCATCTATCTATCTATCTATCAATGACTCTCGATATCTAACTCTCTTGCTTGCTATCGCTCCCCCAATGGTCAGTAGCATAGTAGCATAACAGCAGATCACGGACCACTGTCAATCAGATGCTTGCCTTGCCGTCCATCCATCCATCTATCTATCTATCTATCTATGACTCTTGATATCTAACTCTCTTGCTTGCTATCGCCCCCCCAATGGTCAGTAGCATAGTAGCATAACAGCAGATCACGGACCACTGTCAATCAGATGCTTGCCTTGCCGTCCATCCATCCATCTATCTATCTATCTATCTATCTATGACTCTCGATATCTAACTCTCTTGCTTGCTATCGCTCCCCCAATGGTCAGTAGCATAGTAGCATAACAGCAGATCACGGACCACTGTCAATCAGATGCTTGCCTTGCCGTCCATCCATCCATCTATCTATCTATCTATCTATGACTCTCGATATCTAACTCTCTTGCTTGCTATCACTCCCCCAATGGTCAGTAGCATAGTAGCATAACAGCAGATCACGGACCACTGTCAATCAGATGCTTGCCTTGCCGTCCATCCATCCATCCATCTATCTATCTATCTATCAATGACTCTCGATATCTAACTCTCTTGCTTGCTATCGCTCCCCCAATGGTCAGTAGCATAGTAGCATAACAGCAGATCACGGACCACTGTCACTCAGATGCTTGCCTTGCCGTCCATCCATCCATCCATCTATCTATCTATCTATCAATGACTCTCGATATCTAACTCTCTTGCTTGCTATCGCTCCCCCAATGGTCAGTAGCATAGTAGCATAACAGCAGATCACGGACCACTGTCAATCAGATGCTTGCCTTGCCGTCCATCCATCCATCTATCTATCTATCTATCTATGACTCTTGATATCTAACTCTCTTGCTTGCTATCGCCCCCCCAATGGTCAGTAGCATAGTAGCATAACAGCAGATCACGGACCACTGTCAATCAGATGCTTGCCTTGCCGTCCATCCATCCATCTATCTATCTATCTATCTATCTATGACTCTCGATATCTAACTCTCTTGCTTGCTATCGCTCCCCCAATGGTCAGTAGCATAGTAGCATAACAGCAGATCACGGACCACTGTCAATCAGATGCTTGCCTTGCCGTCCATCCATCCATCTATCTATCTATCTATCTATGACTCTCGATATCTAACTCTCTTGCTTGCTATCACTCCCCCAATGGTCAGTAGCATAGTAGCATAACAGCAGATCACGGACCACTGTCAATCAGATGCTTGCCTTGCCGTCCATCCATCCATCCATCTATCTATCTATCTATCAATGACTCTCGATATCTAACTCTCTTGCTTGCTATCGCTCCCCCAATGGTCAGTAGCATAGTAGCATAACAGCAGATCACGGACCACTGTCAATCAGATGCTTGCCTTGCCGTCCATCCATCCATCTATCTATCTATCTATCTATGACTCTTGATATCTAACTCTCTTGCTTGCTATCGCTCCCCCAATGGTCAGTAGCATAGTAGCATAACAGCAGATCACGGACCACTGTCACTCAGATGCTTGCCTTGCCGTCCATCCATCCATCCATCTATCTATCTATCTATCAATGACTCTCGATATCTAACTCTCTTGCTTGCTATCGCTCCCCCAATGGTCAGTAGAATAGTAGCATAACAGCAGATCACGGACCACTGTCAATCAGATGCTTGCCTTGCCGTCCATCCATCCATCTATCTATCTATCTAGCTAGCTATCTATCTATGACTCTCGATATCTAACTCTCTTGCTTGCTATCGCTCCCCCAATGGTCACGTATGTTGCATTCAACGACAAAGAAAATCGTGTGCTGGAAATGATTTTTGGCAACTGTGAAGGAACTGCACGACTGCAGCAACCACAACACCTCTGTCTGTGTCTGTGGCGCAATCGGTCAGCGTGTTTGGCTGTTAACCAAAAGGATTGTGGTTTGATTCCACCCAGGGACGGCCCACTTTTCCCCCCGCCCCTTGTTATTGTTTCTACTTCTGGCGGTCAGCTTGCCAGACTGCGGCTACAGTAACCTTAAGCTGCTTGCTGCGGACGGCTATCTTGCAAAAATGTATTGAGCGTTTAGAAACTTCCTTTCCATTGCCTAGGCCAACATAAACCAAGGCACTGCTGGGCGTCGAACCCAGGGTTTCCTGTTTACAAGGCAGGCACTTTGACCAACTAAGCCACGGTGCCAGGACTCTCCCATTCTCCAGTACCTACACCCAGGCGTAAGAAACAAAACAACTGCTTGAGGCAGACCCTCACCTGATCACCACATGTGGTTACACTTTAAGAAGGGGTGAGTTTAAGGTCATCGGTAACATCACAAAGGTTGGCAGCATTTTACATGAATATGTAAAGTAAAAAACACACACTACATGTAAGTAAGCCATAATACTTGTTTAGTGTATGTAAGCTCGTTCTGTAATCATACATCATCCATACTAGTATTTAATAATTGAATTAACTATACACAACCTACTTGCTCAATTCACTCTTGTTACCGTGTAATTACAGTGCAAGTAAATTGTAATAATTGTAGCGTTGTATATTGGGCCATATTTTACATGTAACTATATATTTCATATTTGTCCAATTAATGTACATTTGTCTTTGTTTTTTTTAGCTGGTACCAAAACATTGGTCTCTGGAACTAAAAGGTCGGAAATTGGAAGAACTATTAATGACAAATGAATGACCGCTGATACAAGTAAATAGTGTTTCCTCAAATCTAAAGTGAGACCTTTTTGAATGAATCTGTAATACATGCCCTATACACTCACCTAAAGGATTATTAGGAACACCTGTTCAATTTCTCATTAATGCAATTATCTAACCAACCAATCACATGGCAGTTGCTTCAATGCATTTAGGGGTGTGGTCCTGGTCAAGACAATCTCCTGAACTCCAAACTGAATGTCTGAATGGGAAAGAAAGGTGATTTAAGCCATTTTGAGCGTGGCATGGTTGTTGGTGCCAGACGGGCCGGTCTGAGTATTTCACAATCTGCTCAGTTACTGGGATTTTCACGCACAACCATTTCTAGGGTTTACAAAGAATGGTGTGAAAAGGGAAAAACATCCAGTATGCGGCAGTCCTGTGGGCGAAAATGCCTTGTTGATGCTAGAGGTCAGAGGAGAATGGGCCGACTGATTCAAGCTGATAGAAGAGCAACTTTGACTGAAATAACCACTCGTTACAACCGAGGTATGCAGCAAAGCATTTGTGAAGCCACAACACGTACAACCTTGAGGCGGATGGGCTACAACAGCAGAAGACCCCACCGGGTACCACTCATCTCCACTACAAATAGGAGAAAGAGGCTACAATTTGCACAAGCTCACCAAAATTGGACAGTTGAAGACTGAAAAAATGTTGCCTGGTCTGATGAGTCTCGATTTCTGTTGAGACATTCAGATGGTAGAGTCAGAATTTGGCGTAAACAGAATGAGAACATGGATCCATCATGCCTTGTTACCACTGTGCAGGCTGGTGGTGGTGGGGGATGTTTTCTTGGCACACTTTATGCCCCTTATTGCCAATTGGGCATCGTTTAAATGCCACGGCCTACCTGAGCATTGTTTCTGACCATGTCCATCCCTTTATGACCACCATGTACCCATCCTCTGATGGCTACTTCCAGCAGGATAATGCACCATGTCACAAAGGTCGAATCATTTCAAATTGGTTTCTTGAACATGACAATGAGTTCACTGTACTAAACTGGCCCCCACAGTTACCAGATCTCAGCCCAATAGAGCATCTTTGGGATGTGGTGGAACGGGAGCTTTGTGCCCTGGATGTGCATCCCACAAATCTCCATCAATTGCAAGATGCTATCCTATCAATATGGGCCAACATTTCTAAAGAATGCTTTCAGCACCTTGTTGAATCAATGCCACATAGAATTAAGGCAGTTCTGAAGGCAAAAGTGGGTCAAACACCAAGTGAGTACCAAGTGAAATCTATTAAAGTATTGAAGTATCCCAATGTTATAAGTTACACTTCATGTATACATGTGTTTGGAAGTTTATCCAAATATATTCTACCAGTATATTTAGAATGCAACATTTTTGCAGTCTACTATATTCACAGTATACAATACATGCAATATGAGATTGTTGTGTATTTAGCAGTATACTAAATGTATATTATAAGGAGACATATATGTATGCATTTTTATATATTTAGTATAAAATACATGTGTAGATGTTACAGTATATTTGCATATAATTATATATATTAAAAACAAGTTTACATATAATTCTGAATATACTTAAGTTATATTAAGCAATATTTGTATTGTATAATATAGTGTATTTGACCATATTTATGTATCAAGTGACATACTAAAACTGCAATTGATATTTAAAAGTATATTTTCACCATATATTATAAAATGGTATGCACATTTATAAAACATATTAATACATTAAAATACATTTCATATTTCAGAATAATATATATTTTTAAATATTTTATTTTTGTAAGGGTATCTTCCATAAATGCAGTTTTACCAAACAAAGGAAAACCAGGAAAGGTTGGTGGAGGAGATTACGCAGTTTTGGCAGCCCATTCTGAAACCCACTGCAGAATATATTCTGGCAGGAGGTCTGATTAAAATACTGGAAAATCTTCAATCAAAGTCAAGAAATGTGTCAAAAGGCTTCCAGTTTCCTTTCCTGCCATGAGAAGTATGCTGATTTCAGAACCTCTATGAAATAGATTCCTTATTTTTCAAAAAATAAGTAATGGTTATTTTTTTCACTGTTTCCTCAATATATTAATAATAAACTGTTTTATTTTTTTCTGCAAAATAAGTAAAGTTTACTTATTTATTTCTGGAGAAATAAGTAATAGTTACTCATTCCTTATTTCTGTTTCCCTGTTTTTTCACAAAATAAGTAATGGTTATTTCAAAAATCCCTGTTTACAAATGTAAGGACTTATAGGACAACAGCATTACATACAGATAGATAACATACATTAGTTATTATGCTAACAAGTGTCCATTATAAACAATCTATTAACAAATTATTGATTATGTTATTGTTATATGATTATTACAAATTATACATATATTAGACATTTTTATTTAAACATTTTTGCTATACTATGTAGTTTGCATGTTCTCCCCGTGTCCACGTGGGTTTCCTCCCACCGTCCAAAGACATGTGGGTTAGGTTAATTGGCTTCTCTAAATTGCCCTGTATGTGGGTGTGTCTGCGTGTGTGTGTGTGTGTGTGTGTTGCCCAGCGATGGACTGGGGTCCCGTCCTGGGTGTATTCCTGCCTTGTGCCCTTTGCCTGCCGGGATCAGTGCTCGGCGACCTTCGCCAGGATAACTGGTTTCAAAAATGGATGGATAATAGCAGTAATTAACTGGCATGGCAGTTAATGATAATAGATTGATATCGGTGTGCGAATGTCATGTTATTATACCCTTTATTAAATATGTTATTAAATACCTTAAAACATATTATAGCAAAAAAGTTTAAAAATGTCTAATATATTTATAATTTGTAAAATTAATCATATAATAATAACATAACATGTTAATAGATTGTTTATAATGGACACTTAAAATAAAGCATTACCATTATTCTTAATACATGGATACAAGATAATCAACAACATGGGAGGGCTTGAGAATCTGCTATGGCTTTGTTCAAGGAAATTTGGCACTGAATAAATGTTGGCTACGGCAAACATGCGCTGCTGTACAGGCTGACAGAGACACTGTGATGCATTTCTTCAATGAGTGATGCTTACTTAATCTTTATTTCCATTTCCCAGTTTAAGAACACTTATCTCTACAGCATTACTTCAGTAGTTCACGCAGCCCCCTATAGAAGTCAGCGGAAGATGTAGTGATTGAAGTAATGGAGGTATCTTGGCCTGTACACACTTGGCAGAGGGAACGACAGCCTGGCCATGGAACACCTACCCCCAGCTCCATCTTGAGATTAGCGATTGTTCTCTTGATTGTTGACATTGACACAGATACGCCTACCTCCTGGAGGGTATTCTTGATCTGGCCAACTATTGTGAAGGGGTTTTCCTCACCAGGGAAAATATTCTGTCATCCACCACAGTTGTTTTCCGTGGTGTTCCTGGCCTTTTGGTGTTCCTGCGCTCACCAGTACGTTCTTATTAGTGGATTTGGCCCCACCTAATGTTTTTGCTCTCTGATTGGTTTGTTTTGATATCTAAGGCAAAACACCCCAAGAACAAGCAGGATCTAAAGACAGCTGTAGTGCAGGCCTGGCATAGCATCACCAGGGAAGAAACCCAGCATCTGGTGATGTCTATGGGTTCCAGACTTCAGGCAGTCATTGACTGCAAAGGATTTGCAACTGATAGGGAGACATTTTACTCCCTCAATAAACAGGCGGACAAGGAATACTCAGGACCCGATTTAACTGAAATAATACCAAAATAGTTTATTCAGCTACAACTAAGTGCTCTGGAGATGGTCAGTCAGCAAGACACATCTAAGGTTTTTCTAAAGAACATGCTATCATATACAAGATGACTCCCTTTGATTGCTGGGCAACTGGATGACGTCAATGATGTACCCCAAACTTGATCACAGACTTCTCCTTTGTCTTCTGTTTTCTCTATAGCCTTGGATGAAAATGTTTTTCTAAAAATCAGCTACACAGAACTACTGCACCTGTCCTCTGCGGAGCAATACACAAAGCTTAAATTCATACATGGGTTACACAATCTTACTGCAACAATGGTGCAAATATATTTGGCATTCGGACAGGCCACTGTCCCGCATCACAACCAAGTATTGAAACTCACAATTTAATTAATGATTATGTTAGTTTGTCCAAATACTTTTGAGCCCCTAAAATTGGGGGGACCACATAAAAATTGGTTTAATTCCTACACCATTCACCCGATTTGGATGTAACTATCCTCCAATTAAAGATGAAAGTCTACACTTAAAGCACATCTTGATTGTTTCCTTTCCAATCCATTGTGATGGTGTACAGAGCCAAATTGACAATTGGGTCTGTCCAAATATTTATGGACCAGACTGTATACCTGTAAAGAAGGACTGCCATGGCGGGGAACCCAGGTGCGGAGTGAGAGGTGGTCAGAAACAGGCTGTGGTCAATGCCGGCAAACCGTAATGTCCAGGGAAATCCACAAGTCCTGGTCGATAAGACAAGCAGGGGGTCAATGATCAGGCAAACAGGCTGGTAGGGAGAATACGGGAATTGGTGGAGGAACACGTGGAGGTTGTAAACAATCAATAACAAAAGGATACAAGACATAGCAGTGAATTAAAGTCACAGAGGGGTTTATATGTGTAGCAGAGAGGAGCAGAGGACGGCGAAGGAGAGTGCTGGTACAATGGGAGTTCGAGGATGATAGAACAAGTGCACATGGTGCCGAGGAATGTTAAGTGGCTGATTGCTGGGGAATGTGAGGGTTTAGAATTCCGGTGATGCTGACCTCTGCAGGGGAGCTTGTGAATTGCGGGATGTGTGGGATAAAACAGTGACAATACCACTTGTTATTGTGTGTTTGAGTTTACTTGCATGGATTGTCTATTCATGTCAATATAAAAATTCCAAAGCATAACATTTATTCACAACATGCTTTAGTGTTAAATGTTTAATATGGCAGCGCATATAAAGGTGTATACAGCTCTGGAAAAAATTAAGAGACCAGTGCACAATTATCAATTTCTCTGGTTTACTATTTATAGGTATATGTTTTGGTAAAATGAACATTTTTGTTTTATTCTATAAACTGCTGAAAATATTTTTCCCAAATTCCAAATAAAAATATTGTCATTTAGAGCATTTATTTGCAGAAATTTACAACTGGACAAAATTACAAAAAAGATGCAGTGTTGTCAGACCTCAAATAATGCAAAGAAAATAAGTTCATATTAATTTTTAAAAAACATAATACTAATGTTTTAACTTACAAAGAGTTCAGAAATTAATATTTGGTGATTTTCAATCACAGCATTCATGCGTCTTGGCATGCTCTCCACCAGTCTTTCACATCGCTGTTGGGTGACTTTATGCCACTCCTGGCGCACAAATTCAAGCAACTCGGCTTTGATTGATGCGTCCTTCACAAAGACAAATCTGCATCTCTTCCTGCTTGTCTGCTATCTCTGCCTGGATGCACTCACACCACCTCAAGCTCAACCTCTCCAAATCTTTTTTACATTCCGTTAATTCCTTTAGAAATCAGGATAAATTGGGTAAAACCAGAAAAGCATCTAATTAATTCTCATTCAGGAGTCAACATAAAAAACAGAAAAGAAACAGAAAACCATCCTGAGGTTCTGTGACACCGAAGAAGGTTTCCTACTGTTCACAGAGAAAGGGGAGCAATTGCTTGCCCCAGTGGAGGACCTTCTACGGCAGATGGGATTGAAGACTGTGGAGGAGATCGAACAGCTTCTCCCTGTAGTAGCAGACATAACTATCCAAAGTAAAAAAAAAATGCAATCAATCTATTGCAATTAGCAATGAGGAGTAGCATTTAGTGCTATTGTTTGGCTCCAAACCAGAAGCCTATTGGATGATGTGTTATTTTAAATAAGTATGTATAATATAAAAATAGTAACAGACTGATTTGTTTTTTTGTATACACATATTTTACTGTTTTAGTTTTTAATTTACTTTTTTTTAATTAAGTTAATTACATGCAATTAAATGTGTGTGTATATATATGTTTCCAATTTTGTTTACTTTTTAACAAAATTAAAGTGTTCCGAAGCCCAACCCTGCAGCAACACCAGTCTATCACAAGGCAACTCTAATTATCTCTAATTAAGGACACAAGTCTAACACAGGGTAACTCTAATTCTAATGTTTGTTATATTTCTTTTTGATAATTTTCAAGATAAGAAAATGTACAAACAAATGATATATGCCAATATTCAGTAAATAATTATCCATTAAGTTTAATCTGAGGATTTTTACAGCTTTTCTTCTACCCCCAAAATTCCAACTCCTGTTACAACTTTGGTAGAAACATAGTATACATACCAGCCAATTAATTCCCTATATTATCCTTATCTAATAGCCTTAGCTTATTTTCCTTAAACACCTTTTTCAAATCGTTTAACGTTTCGATTATTTTCAAAAACTACTACTAGTAGCTTACTACTGTTAACAATAACTTACATGTACTTATAGTAACTTACATACTGTAGCATTGGAGGGGCATTTTATTGGTTATTATGAATTATTATTTATTATTTTGTTTTGTAAGGATAAGGGTGTCTGCCAAGAGATAAATAATAATAATAATTTAATTATTGAAACAGCGATACACAGCAGACCGACACTGTACACACTGCCGGTTTTTCTGCCGCTCACGCTTGGCTGCCTGAAGAGCTGGAGTCTCTGGCCTGCACCCCCTCCTCCCCTGTCTGCTGGCCAGGAGCCGTAAGTGTCCATCCTCATTTCTGATGCCAACGTAGTATTTTCAGCGGGGGAAAACAAGTAGCCCACAAATCGCTTGCTTACTTGCTGCTAGATTTATTGAAGAAAAAAACTACGCGCCTCTTGCCCAGAAGAAGTTCACACAGTTCCAGGTGTTGCTCCGCACACGTGGTCACCAACTCTAAAACCCCTGCACACACCCTAATAAACCCCAGCTACCTTACCTAAATTAGCATAACACATTTTTAAATAAATTAAACTGAGCACTTTATCTCCGTTGTTACACATACATAGTATTAATAATTATACTGTTCTTACCATATGTAAATCCTGCAATAAATCATTCCCCAGCGTGAAGTAATTTTCACAAAACGAAATCCAAATATAAATTTTTGCTAGTCTTTAGATGTGCCCAGCAAATGTAGTCTGTAACTCTAAGTTAATACTTTAATAACACTCATGTATTACAATCAAACTTGAAAAATAGGGCATCCAAAACAGGAATGTCACAAAATGTTGTATCACTATATTAAAATAATATCATATGAAAGCTGTTGGGACTGAGGGACGGAAGCTCAGTTCGTTAGCTTTGCCCCTCATATTAGGAATTGGGGGTGCACAAAATGTACTAATTTATGTTTAATCTTAATTGTAAACTACTGTAAATAAATGAATAAACATATCAAGATGGCTTCCTTTGATCTACTGGCAGAGGTCTGGTCTCATAGTTCTCAAAGCAACTGTTGATCAATAATGATGAGGTGACCTCTCCAGCCACAGATTAGCCACAGAAATCTTGAAGGAGATGCTGGGAGTGTCAGAACAGCCTTGCTAAAATTTGCTTGCTTGACAATTAATACAATTGGCTCTGTTGACATGTTTTTCAATCATTAATATAAAACATTATACAGTTTATACAAAACATTAATACCGGCTCTTCAAAAAGTTTTACATTTATATTTATAAATGTTATTTTGTATACTGGTAAGTTAGCCTTGATTGGTCTTTGTTCACATATTTTTCTTTTTAAGCTGTCAAAAGCAAAATATTCCATACCTCTGTTTTGGATAGCGTACAGTTGCTAATAATAATACAAACCATACATTTAATTACAATAACACACACACATATATATTAAGGCTGTCAGTCCATTCAAATATTTGATCGGTTAATCAATGGGCAATTGCTGATTAATCGGGCACTTATTAAAATAAAAACAACGCTGTAACATGAATGGTAAAATATATATATATATAGGAATATATATTTAAAAAACACCAAATCATTATAATAAGCAAACTAAATTATAATTGCTACAGCAAATGGGTGCTCACAAATTATACTGTAAACTACACTGCTCTTGTAAGAAAAGCATTGCATGCAAATGAAACAGAAAACCTTTCCTTGTCTTCAATATTTCCTTACAAATCGAGTTTGAATCCAAAGTTTAGTTTCCCATTAGCGGCTTGTGACCCTGTAGTTTGTGTGCTGATACTGTACACGTGATGTGATCTTTTGCATGATTTGCCTTTATAATTTAACTCTAGAAGTGCACGGCTGGTCAGTTTGACTGATTTAATTTGAATTACTATGTGTTCCTGAATACACTATGGATACCAATTCCTGACTTTTCTTAAATATATGTATTAAATATGCCTACAGCATTTTAGCTTTTTTTATTAAGTTTTTTATTTGATCATTATTATACTATAGTTTTGGCTCTTGTAGGTAGTTTGAAATGTCGGTGCTTCTAGTGTGTACTGTATAATAGCCAGTCATTATAATAGACATTTTTAATTTGTTTAAATCTGCTTGATAAATGATCTTTTAAGAACTATACTGTGATGATTATATATATATATATATATATGATAATATATATATATATATATATATATATATATATATATACTGTGTCATTTATGTTGTTGTAACTTACCATTACATATAGTGTGCCTTCCAGATGTATGCATACCCCTGATTCAATGTAACAAAAATAGTTTTAGCAAAGAAAAGAGAACAATGTTGTTTTTTGTTTGTTTTTGTTTTGTTTAAATACATGCACACATGAAACAATGTAGGACTATCAGTGTTAGATATCGCAAAAATATTAAAGTACAAGTTTTGAACAAATATGCAAATATGTTTTTGCGAAGTACAGTACTGAAACTAGTATTGCTTTCATTAATTTCTGCAACAAATACTGAGTGTACACTTGCATAGATGTGAGTGAAGCCATCTTCTTTTTGCCAATGTACAGCATGGCAGAAGCTGCCATAACTAAATATTCCTATACATATTTACACTCTTGATCTTGCTTTTCTCTTTCAAAACTCAAAACTTCACCATGTAGTCTCGCTCCCAAACACCCTTTATATAGCATGCAATTGCATCACGATTTAATCTGTATTCACCTGATTAAATCATGCAATTTCATGCATTCGGATTTCATGAAATCCAACGAAATTGAACACATTCGGATTCCATGGAAATTTCATAGTGTATCGCAAAGCTCTTTACAAGAAAATATAGTTAATTAAATATTAAAACTACAATTAAGATAGACAATAAAACAATACAATTATACTATAGTACTTACTACAGTAGTACAACAAATACTGTAGGACACTGTTGTATACCACACTAAACTTTTATACTATGGTATACTGAATAATGTGTGACATACGATAGTACAATGTTATACTACAGTATACTCTTGTTACGTGATATACTATAGTATCTTGTAATGTACTATAGTGCCTCCTACGGTACTTAGACAAATATTGAACTACCCTGTTGTATACTATAGTTTACTGTAGTACCATGTGATGTACTATAGTACTTAATATATTACATGTACACTGAAACATACTGCTTACTGTACTTCCGCAATGTTTCTCATGGAACTTTAGCATTCTAGTTATAAATAATATCATCATTATTATTATGCTTTTACTTTGTATTGCCTACAGGTCTTACACATACTAGTACAGACTGTTACCGAGGGTCTGGTGGAGAGAAAATGGCCACCTATTCCTTAAGAAAATCATATTAATAAATATATCTTCACTTCAGACATTTGTGACATTGCTATATTTAAAACAATTTATACAAATAACAGAATTAAGATAAAATTGTGGTGCAGTTCCCCTTAAAGTTTAAGAAAAACTTATTTTAGCAAATACATTGTTTATTCATTACTTGAATCGCTTCACATTACATAAATAAATGAATAAATGTAGTAGTGTTGACATAAATAAATGTCCATTTGAACATGTATTTATGTATTAATGTATTGATTATTTTCACTGTAATTAAAATTTAAAACAAATTCACAGTGAAAATAATAAATAAATGTTGAAATAAATAAATACATGTTCTAATAAATACATGGAGATTTATTTATTATTGTATTTAATTCAAAATCTGTTTATTTATCCATCTATTTATTTCCACATTAATTCATGTATTTATTATTTTCTCCATGTATTTATTTTTAATTTTGTCATGGATAGTATGGAGGATAATTTGTGCCAAAATGTAAAAAAAAAAAAAAAAACAATGTATAAATAAATAAATAAATATGTAGATAGTAAAGACGTTAATTCCGTTCGGAACTTAAAATGGTGTCCAGACTGTTCCTATTGCACAGACCTCCTGATGTGCCTTGTCCTAATGGATAATTTCTGTAATGGATAATTTAATCGCTGGATCTATAGAGTTGAACATAAGACAACATACGGACATACGGACATACTCGGTCAGGCGCAATAGTAAAAACTAATTGGAGCTATTTGCTCCTTAGTGATATACTTTGCTTTTCCAGCTGTAAATATATATAACACATACATCAGAAATCAACGTGATAACTATATGAAACACCAGGTATGCAACTAAATAAGCTTGAGAAGGTAAATGGAAAAATGGAGAGCAGCAGCAATCTAAAGCTACTTAAATGGTTAGATTGTGTTTTAAAGTACACAAAATGAAACTTAGAGAATAAAGTGTTTACTACTATATTATGATATTAGAAGTATTGATGGTACTACTAATGTAATTAAATTGATACATTTCAATCAAATAAGTGTAGATGGTTTATTGAGATTGAAATGGCTTGTTCCTTAAAATATTAGACCACAAGAGGGGGAACTTGACCTTGAATACTCTACTTACCAAAACCTTTAAGCAACAATTGTTGTCAACATGTGTCTTCATCTGATTCATATTTTTATGAGTCTGAAGCCATACATTTCTCGACTCCAAGCACCTGGAAGCCTCAAAAGTTGGGGGCCAAGCAACGAAGTTGCTGGAACCCTATTGTTAGGATTATTATTTTTCAGCAGTATCTTTTCAAAAGCCTATAGAAACCAATGCTTGATGAAAACTCATGAAACTTCATACAGTGATAGATGGCTATGTAGTACTATGCCATATTCAATATGGAGGCCATATGTCACATGGTCTGGTGGCCATAGTGGCTTAAGTGACACATTTTGGAAAATATACAAAAATCTTCTTCTCCGAAACCGCAGACGGGACAGATGTGAAACTTGGTGTGTGATGTTATGTTATGGCCTAAATTCAGATTTGTTCAAAACAAGTCAATAAGTCATATGGTTTGGCAGCCATATTGGATTGGCCAAGAATCTTCAAAGATCTTCATCTCCGAAATGGTTGGTCTGATTGATATGAAATTTTGTACACATGACCTTGGCTAGCTCCTCTATCAGATTTGTTCAAGGCAAGTTGATTGAGAAAACAAAATGGCCGCCATGAGCCAATCAAATTTCAGAGATGGTCAAGTTGCAAATAAATGCATATGGTGCAGTATGGAACTATGTTAGAATGTATTGGACTGATTGTTACTTGACAGAATTGATCCCATAAGCAATGTGGTGGTCACTGGTCATTATTATTATTATTATTATACTTATTTTTTCTTCTCTTCCACCAGAATATGTTCAAATGCCTATAACTTTTGAACCGCAGTCAAAAAAGTCACCAGACTTTGAATGGATGTAGGGGTCTATGGCATGGTCACTAGATCGCAAAATGGCGGCATAATGTCACATGGTTTGGTAGCCATCTTGATTGTAGTCCAGGCAAAAAATTACAGTTTTCAAACATAGTTTTCTCAGGAACGGGAAAGATATTGTACATATTGCGCTTATGAGTAGTAATGATGGCACTTTATGTCAAAGTGTCAGGTGGCCCCACCCCTACCCAGAAGCCCCATGGGCTGGGAAGCCCCGCCTTACCCAGAAGCCCCACGGGCCAGGAAGCCCCTCCTTACCCTGTACCCTTTGATCCTCTCCAGTCAGCCAACTTGTTAGGTTACAGGTTTTACCCTTTGACCCTCTCCTGTCAGCCATCTTGTTTGGATGACCGTAATCTTGTTAGGATGACAGCCATCTTGTTTGGATGACCTCCATCTTGTTAGGATGACAGGCATTTTGGAAAGGGCACAGGTCATCTTGACAAGTGTTTACTGCCATCTCACCCTGATGGTGTATGTGTGTGTGTGTGTGTAATGTTTAAGAGTTTAAACTTATTATTATTTGTGTTAGGTTATGTTTTATGATTAGGTTTGTTATGATAAGTTGTTAGCAAAATAAAATACATTAAAATAAAAAGAGAACAACAACATAAAGTTTTAATAAAAAAGTATTTTAAACTGTGTTTAGTGATGTGCGTGTGATGATTTTAGGTTATATATTTTATGATTATTTTTGGGGTGGTACAGTGTTGGAAAAATAAAAGAGAAAGAAAAGGTATAGACATTCAAAATATGAGACTCAGTAAAATATATTTCAATGTCAATATTTTATTGTGACAGCTCTAAAAATGACAACAAGGCATCAAGTCAGATGTAGACAGTGAGATTAGATACTGACTCGGGTGACCAATGATCCCGCTTCCCCAACACCTACAGCAGCCAGGAAGAAACAACTGAACTGTACTGCACTAGCTACTCCCTCTACTTGTTTATTGGCCAGGGCAGTGACACTATTCTGTCTAGCACAGTGTAGAAATTGGGTTTGGTCATGATAGGGATAGTATTTCCAAAAGAACTCTGCAGGACTTTTTGGACAGATGTAAAAGCAGATTCACCAGGATGTGTCTCTTTATACAGCATTCTCTTGAGCACATTGGGGAGGGACGCCACTGTTTTTTCAACATCAGCAACTAGCGATTTCACATCAGAATTACCAGTATCATACAAATCACCAAACTTGTGAGCTATTAGAGTGAGGATGACATCTTCAAACATAGATTCCTCAAACATACGTAAACGTAATTCCAGGGGCCCCGGGGGTTTCTTTCTCTGAAAAAATATAGGAATTAATATAATGTCTTATTGCACAGAAAAGCAGAGCAGGCACAAACAGTATTTTATTTATGTTTGTAAAACACTTGATAAGCCTTGTTTTTTATAACCTTCTCAACTATTTGCATTACTTTGTCATCCACACTTTCTAACAAGTCACTAAACCATCTTGAAGGTAGAGTGCATGTTTCAGAGAAAAGCACGCAGTAAGACAGCCCGCTACTGTAAAAAGAGGTAAGCAGACAAATAGCACAGTTAACCCCACTCCGAGTGTGCATAAAGAGATAGACAGGTCAGGTGAACAAATACCCTGTACAGGCATTCAGACCTCTGATGATTCTAGGGCCCTGTTGTTTAGTAAAATATGTCACATTTGTTGGCAACTGGTAGAAGATTTACACACAGCTCATAGAAAAATACATGTTTTGACAAATGTGTTAAAACAAAAAGGGTATAACATCGAGTTTGCTGAATCATCACACTGTGAGTGAAAACCGCAATTAACAAATAATGAAACAAGTAAGACACAAAGACACTCGGTTTGCACGTATCACGGCAGTACTGATAAAGAATATTAATGTAGCCAAAAGAATGCTGCGTAGGCTTAAATCTAGAATGGATGTGTCACAATTAGCAGGATCACAGACACCATTACAGCACAGTGGCGGTTGATGACCACCCAGCAAACTTGGAAATTCAGGAATATATTGATTTGATTGTGTCTGATGAATTAGCATTAGAAGCTGATAATAATAACCAACCAGACTTGGAAATTCAGGAATATATAGATTTTCACATGTCTGATGGGTAAGCATTAGAAGCGAATAATAATGATAATCAGATTGGGGGTGGTGATGTAGCAATGTTAGAGGTGAATAATGAAAATGCTGAACAAATGGTTGAGTGTGGTAATGGCGGGGACCCGCCTCGGGTGTTTTTGGAGCGTATTCGTCACTATGACCGGGAACTTAACAGGTTCCGGGGAATGGAGTTTTATGAAGAATTCAGGTTTGTGAATCTGGATCTGGTAGAATCGTACTGGTGCTGTGCAAGGGCTGTTAAATGAAATATCACACAATGTGGGTCCTAATGATTTTGTACAGCTTAGACTGAGCTCGGGGTCATTAAATAATGCTTTCTGTTAGAGGAGGCAACATTTGGGGGAGCTGGATGAAACAGATTTCCTAGAGAGCATAGCTAATTTACTGCAAAGTCACACCGAAATCCTAATATGCAAGGTGGGGTACGGAGACGTATAAAAGGTATTTTGTTTTGCAAGATAATAGACAAGAAAAGGGCATGCCTCACTGATTTCAAAAACCAAGGTAACAATTTATGTTTTGCCGCCAGTGTGTACCGCCTGTGGAAAGGGAAAGAATGCACAGATGTTTGTTTTACTTCACAAACAGCATTACTACGGGGTTTTAAACATCAGAACATTTATAGGTGTTAACTATTTCTGTGATTATTGCCACGCAGTATATGGGCATAAAAATAGTCACACGTGTCGGAATTTGTGCAGAGCGTGTTTAGACCCCCACTGTTTTGAGGTTAAAGAGACCATCACCAGATGCGATGTATGTAAAATATTCTGTAGAGGTGGTGTCTGTCTCAGGAGACTCAAGGCTAAAGCTGCCACCAAAGAGATTCAGTGTGTTCAACACTTTTACTGTACAGAGTGCCGGACTTTTCTCCCAATAATGCATACTTGCGAAGAAAAGCTCTTTCCGCGCTGTAAAAGTGTTATCCAGACACCTGACAATCATGTATGCTACATGAGCGTAATAAACATCCCCAAACAATCGGAAAAATACATTTTCTTTGATTTTGAATGCATGCAAGAAACAGGACACACATCCCAAATTATGTTTATGCCTCACACATAAACAACAAACGCACATGGGAGTTTTATGGGGATTCTTGCTTATCTGACTTTGTGAAATGTTTCATTGACACATGTTTTAAAAACTACACTTTTATTTCACACAATGGTAAAGGCTATGATAACTACTTGGTCATTAGAGAGCTCATACGTGAAAAGGTTGCTACACACTTCATCACACAAGGAGGTAAAATTATGTGCATGACAGTGACCGCTCTGAACATCAGGTTCATTGATTCATTACATTTCTTGCTTCTGAAACTGAGCAATATGCCAAAAGCAATGGGGTTTGAGGGTGAGAAAGGCCATTTCCCACACTTCTTTAACACGGTCGCAAACCAAAATTATGTAGGACCCTTACCCGCTGAACAATTTTACGGGGTAGACTACATGATGGGTGCTGATAAAACACAGTTTCAGGAATGGTACGATGAGCACAAACTCGATGAATTGAAGCGGTAATGTAGACAGGACGTGGACATACTGAGACAAGCTTGTACTACATTTAGAAACGAGATATTAAGTATGACAGATGAGATACGTCTGAAGTGTCCGTCTGACCCTGATTCAGACCTGATTAAAGTCAGTCTTGACCCGTTTCAGTACATCACATTAGCCTCTGTGTGTATGACCATGTACCGGTACATGTTTCTCAGACCGCAGACCATAGCATTAGTCCCGCACGACAATTATCACAACCAGAAAAAGCGGTTCTCGACCCCCGCTATTCAGTGGCTCATGTATACTGAACACACAGACAACATCAGTATACAACACGCACTAAAGCTGGGTGGTGAGCATAAATTTGGCCCGTACTATCTAGATGGTTTTGCAGTAATAAACGGTGTGTACACTGCTTTTGAGTACCATGGATGTTTTTTTCATGGTAGCGATACCTGTTATAGCGAAAATGACGTTAACAGTGTGACAAAAACAACATTCGGCTGGCTATATCAAAAGACAATGTATAAAACCGAATTCTTAAAATTACAAGGGTTTGATGTTAAAGTGATGTGGGAACACAAATGGAAGACAATGCTGAATGAAGACCAGGATGTTAGGGCATTTATTTCCGAATCACAGTTACCAGCGCCTTTAGACCCCAGGGAGTCTCTATTCGGTGGGTGGACGAATGCAGTGACCCTGTATTATCAACCAAAACCTGGCTAGGAACTCCGTTACTATGATTTCACCAGTCTGTACCCGTTTGTAAATAAAACCAAATTGTACCCCGTTGGTCACCCGGATATAATATGCGAGGGCTTTGAAGATTTACAAAATTACTTTGGGCTCGCAAAAGTCAAAGTTTACCCTCCTAGAAGGTTGTTTTTCCCTGTGCTACCGACCAGAGTTGGTAAAAAACTGTTCTTTACACTCTGTCGGACATGCGCTGACACCCAGCAGGGCTCCCCCTGAACAAACAGCGACGAGCAGAGAGCGCTTACCGGTGTCTGGTGCATGCCAGAGCTGCTGTCTGCTGTAGATAAGGGTTACAGAATAGCAGAAATATACGAGATCTGGCACTTTAAGCACTCGACCAACACGTTGTTTAGTGAATATATTAAAACGCATTTAAAAGGCAAACAAGAAGCTTCAGGCTACCCCCAGTGGTGCAAAAATGACACAGACCGTGAACACTACATCAGAGAGTATCATGACAGAGAGGGGGTACACTTGGACCATTACAACATTACTAAGAATCCGGCCAAAAGACAGATTTCAAAACTGTTTTTGAATTCTTTATTGGGAAAATTTGGACAACGACCAGATTTACAAAACACCAGTATTGTGAGAGACCCCAACGAATTATTTAAATACGTGTTTGCCCCATACCACGAGGTCTCGTCTTGTGATTTTATTGACGATGACGATGATTTTATGTGCCTGTGTCACCTGGAAACGGGGAAAAGAGCACTACACACAGCTTTCAAATGTAAATATTTGTATTGCCAGTTTCACCACCGCCTATGCTAGGTTAGAACTGTACTCTCTTCTGGATTCATTACAAGGTCGTTGTTTGTATTATGACACTGATTCAATCATTTATGTAAGCAGGCCAGGACAGTGGGACCCCAAGTTAGGAGATTATCTGGGTCAATTGACAAGTGAGCTGCCTCCGGATCAGCACATTACAGAGTTTGTTGCAACAGGACCTAAATCCTATGGATATAAGCTCTCAGGAGGGAAAGCCTGTATCAAGGTAAAGGGTATCACATTAAACGTGGCTAATAGTGAGAAAATTAATTTCGATAGCCTAAAAGATTTGATACTTGACTATGCGGATAAGTAGGCTGGTGCAAATGGTGAAATAAAAGATATTGCACTGCGGCAACCGGGGATAGTACGTGTTAAACGTGACTGGCACTTTGAGATGAGAATACTGCAAAAGACCGAGAGATAAATTACAGATTACAACGTTAGCTCGACAGATGTATCCAGGCAAATCTCAATATTTTTTGGAAGCTTTTGAAGATGCCACCAAGAAGTATTTCGGATACTTATTTGTCGATGTCATGTCAAAGACCCCTGATGAATACCGTTTAAGGACGGGTCTTTTCCCCCCTGACATCCCGGTGGTTTATGTGTTTAAAAAACAAAGAAAGTAAAAGCCGCTGGTTTTCCAGCGTTGAGCACATTTGCTGTCTGTGACTCTGGCTGTCAGTATGTCACTGCGTATGAAGAGAAAACTGGCTCTCCTGCAGCTGCTGGTTAAAGCCAAGCCGCAACAAGGCCATTCTGTGCGCCGCTGGAAGCGACCTGGTACAGGCCGTGTCAGAAATCGCTCTAAATACACTGAAAGGAAACATCCGCTTGAGCGCTAAACAATTTCAGAAACTCAAGAAAAGTGGCCACATTATAAAAACACTTAGTAAAAAGACAGTGTCTGTTAAGAGAAAGAGAAATCTATTGAATCAGTCTGGGGGGTTTATCGGTAATTTGCTAAGTATTGCCATTCCCCTCATTACCGGCTTACTGACCAGATGAAAATGCAATTCACTGAGAAAATGTATCTAGTACCTCAGAAACAGACGGGCCAAATTAAAGAGGACTTTCCAGTTGAACATGACATCAGAAAAATAGCCACATATAAATTGGATGGTGAAATGAAAGATATTCTGCAAAGCTCTCAATTGGGTGAATATGACAAAGCGCTGCAGAGGTACTTGGCCCTGACGTGGCAGGCAGAATCTGAAAAAGCCACTTTGACTTTGCAGATGCCTGACACCGATACCCCGGCCGAAAAACCGCACACAGAGCCTGTTTTCGATTATATTTTAGACGCTATCCCACAAAGGCAAAATAAAAATGCCGAAATGGTGTCCAACAATTCTATAGCTAGCTGGAATGAGAATGGGGAATTTGTGTACAAGGGGGGCCCTGTTCGTGGGTCTCATGTGATTGATCTGGTTAGGGCTGTCACACAGCCGCACACGCTGGCCACAGGAAGAGCCCCCAAAGGCTGGGGCAGTTTTATGATGGCGATGGCGGAGATTAACATCCCCGGTTCGGTACTGTCTAACAGAATAAACAGGGAGGTGTTGGAGAAACTGAAAACAACACCTACTAGAGACAGTTCTATGTCTATACAGAGAAATCCTATTTCTCCTGAACCAGACTTTGATATTCCGATGGAGGGGGCGGCTGCCCCACCCGAAACACCACAAAGAGACCAGCCAGCTAAAAAGCATCGGCTGTTTGGGAAATTACCATGGCTGTCTCTGTAAAGCGGGTCTTCATGGTTTTATTTTTTGTATTATTATTTTGGTTGTTGTTTGTTTATATATAGGCTATAGAAATACATACATTGATGTTATCTGTAAAATGTTAAATCCTTGTGTGATTCTGATAATAAAAAATGTATTATTATTATTATTATTATTATTATTATTATTATTATTATTATTATTATTATTATTGTGTTTGTATGTCAAAGAACATTATCAGTGGTGTTTCACTGTTTTAGTTTATTTGGTTTTTGTGTGTGCTGAATAAAAAATGTAACGCGTGATAAACAATGGTGTTTGTATGTATGGATTTATTAACTACATATAAACATAATTCATGTGTATATAATATTTTATTATCAGGTTAGCAGGCGTTACATATATGAGAATGCCACGTCATTAAGCTTAAACGCACACACACAAACATACACACAAGCATTATTCTATCATTCTATAGTGTCTATAGTGTTATTCATACACTGTTCTAACATTGTTTATTTCACGGACCACTGTCAATCAGATGCTTGCCTTGCCGTCCATCCATCTATCTATCTATCTATCTATCTATGACTCTTGATATCTAACTCTCTTGCTTGCTATCGCTCCCCCAATGGTCAGTAACATAGTAGCAAATCACGGACCACTGTCAATCAGGTGCTTGCCTTGCCGTCCATCCATCCATCTATCTATCTATCTATCTATGACTCTCGATATCTAACTCTATTGCTTGCTATCGCTCCCCCAATGGTCAGTAGCATAGTAGCATAACAGCAGATCACGGACCACTGTCAATCAGATGCTTGCCTTGCCGTCCATCCATCCATCCATCTATCTATCTATCTATGACTCTCGATATCTAACTCTCTTGCTTGCTATCGCTCCCCCAATGGTCAGAAGCATAGTAGCATAACAGCAGATCACGGACCACTGTCAATCAGATGCTTGCCTTGCCGTCCATCCATCCATCTATCTATCTATCTATCTATGACTCTCGATATCTAACTCTCTTGCATGCTATCGCTCCCCCAATGGTCAGTAGCATAGTAGCATAACAGCAGATCACGGACCACTGTCAATCAGATGCTTGCCTTGCCGTCCATCCATCCATCCATCTATCTATCTATCTATCTTTCTATGACTCTCGATATCTAACTCTCTTGCTTGCTATCGCTCCCCCAATGGTCAGTAGCATAGTAGCATAACATCAGATCACGGACCACTGTAAATCAGATGCTTGCCTTGCCGTCCATCCATCCATCCATCTATCTATCTATCTGTCTATGACTCTCGATATCTAACTCTCTTGCTTGCTATCGCTCCTTCAATGGTCAGTAGCATAGTAGCATAACAGCAGATCACGGACCACTGTCAATCAGATGCTTGCCTTGCCGTCCATCCATCCATCCATCTATCTATCTATCTATCTATGACTCTCGATATCTAACTCTCTTGCTTGCTATCGCTCCCCCAATGGTCAGTAGCATAGTAGCATAACAGCAGATCACGGACCACTGTCAATCAGATGCTTGCCTTGCCGTCCATCCATCCATCCATCTATCTATCTATCTGTCTATGACTCTCGATATCTAACTCTCTTGCTTGCTATCGCTCCCCCAATGGTCAGTAGTATAGTAGCATAACAGCAGATCACGGACCACTGTAAATCAGATGCTTGCCTTGCCGTCTATCCATCAATCCATCTATCTATCTATCTATCTATGACTCTCGATTTCTAACTCTCTTGCTTGCTATCGCTCCCCCAATGGTCAGTAGCATAGTAGCATAACAGCAGATCACGGACCACTGTCAATCAGATGCTTGCCTTGCTGTCCATCCATCCATCTATCTATCTATCTATCTATCTATCTATCTATCTATCTATCTATCTATCTATGACTCTCGATATCTAACTCGCTTGCTATCGCTCCCCCAATGGTCAGTAGCATAGTAGCATACAAGCAGATCACGCACCACTGTCAATCAGGTGCTTCCTTGCCGTCCATCCATCCATCCATCTATCTATCTATCTATCTATCTATCTATCTATCTATCTATGACTCTCGATATCTAACTCTCTTGCTTCCTTTCGCTCCCCCAATGGTCAGTAGCATAGTAGCATAACAGCAGATCACGGAACACTGTCAATCAGATGCTTGCCTTGCCGTCCATCCATCCATCTATCTATCTATCTATCTATTACTCTCAATATCTAACTCTCTTGCTTGCTATCGCTCCCCCAATGGTCAGTAGCATAGTAGCATAACAGCAGATCATGGACCACTGTCAATCAGATGCTTGCCTTGCCGTCTATCCATCCATCCATCTATCTATCTATCTATCTATGACTCTCGATATCTAACTCTCTTGCTTGCTATCGCTCCCCCAATGGTCAGTAGCATAGTAGCATAACAGCAGATCACGGACCACTGTCAATCAGATGCTTGCCTTGCCGTCCATCCATCCATCCATCCATCCATCTATCTATCTATCTATCTATCTATCTATCTATCTATCTATCTATCTGTGACTCTCGATATCTAACTCGCTTGCTATCGCTCCCCCAATGGTCAGTAGCATAGTAGCATAACAGCAGATCACGGACCACTGTCAATCAGATGCTTGCCTTGCCGTCTATCCATCCATCCATCTATCTATCTATCTATCTATGACTCTCAATATCTAACTCTCTTGCTTGCTATCGCTCCCCCAATGGTCAGTAGCATAGTAGCATAACAGCAGATCACGGACCACTGTCAATCAGATGCTTGCCTTGCCGTCCATCCATCCATCCATCCATCCATCTATCTATCTATCTATCTATCTATCTATCTATCTATCTATCTATCTATCTATCTATCTATCTATCTATCTATGACTCTCGATATCTAACTCGCTTGCTATCGCTCCCCCAATGGTCAGTAGCATAGTAGCATAACAGCAGATCACGCACCACTGTCAATCAGGTGCTTGCCTTGCCGTCCATCCATCCATCCATCTATCTATCTATCTATCTATCTATCTATCTATCTATCTATCTATCTATCTATCTATGACTCTCGATATCTAACTCTCTTGCTTGCTATCGCTCCCCCAATGGTTAGTAGCATAGTAGCATAACATCAGATCACGGACCACTGTCAATCAGATGCTTGCCTTGCCGTCCATCCATCCATCCATCTATCTATCTATCTGTCTATGACTCTCGATATCTAACTCTCTTGCTTGCTATCGCTCCCCCAATGGTCAGTAGCATAGTAGCATAACAGCAGATCACAGACCACTGTCAATCAGATGCTTGCCTTGCCGTCCATCCATCCATCTATCTATCTATCTGTCTATGACTCTCGATATCTAACTCTCTTGCTTGCTATCGCTCCCCCAATGGTCAGTAGCATAGTAGCATAACAGCAGATCACGGACCACTGTCAATCAGATGCTTGCCTTGCCGTCTATCCATCCACCCATCTATCTGTCTATCTATCTATGACTCTCGATATCTAACTCGCTTGCTATCGCTCCCCCAATGGTCAGTAGCATAGTAGCATAACAGCAGATCACGCACCACTGTCAATCAGGTGCTTGCCTTGCCGTCCATCCATCCATCCATCTATCTATCTATCTATCTATCTATCTATCTATCTATCTATCTATCTATCTATCTATCTATCTATCTATGACTCTCGATATCTAACTCTCTTGCTTCCTTTCGCTCCCCCAATGGTCAGTAGCATAGTAGCATAAAAGCAGATCACGGACCACTGTGAATCAGATGCTTGCCTTGCCGTCCATCCATCCATCTATCTATCTATCTATCTATGACTCTCAATATCTAACTCTCTTGCTTGCTATCGCTCCCCCAATGGTCAGTAGCATAGTAGCATAACAGCAGATCACGGACCACTGTCAATCAGATGCTTGCCTTGCCGTCCATCCATCCATCTATCTATCTATCTATCTTTCTATGACTCTCGATATCTAACTCTCTTGCTTGCTATCGCTCCCCCAATGGTCAGTCGCATAGTAGCATAACATCAGATCACGGACCACTGTAAATCAGATGCTTGCCTTGCCGTCCATCCATTCATCCATCTATCTATCTATCTGTCTATGACTCTCGATATCTAACTCTCTTGCTTGCTATCGCTCCCCCAATGGTCAGTAGCATAGTAGCATAACAGCAGATCACGGACCACTGTCAATCAGATGCTTGCCTTGCCGTCCATCCATCCATCCATCTATCTATCTATCTATCTATGACTCTCGATATCTAACTCTCTTGCTTGCTATCGCTCCCCCAATGGTCAGTAGCATAGTAGCATAACAGCAAATCACGGACCACTGTCAATCAGATGCTTGCATTGCCGTCCATCCATCCATCCATCTATCTATCTATCTATCTGTCTATGACTCTCAATATCTAACTCTCTTGCTTGCTATCGCTCCCACAATGGTCAGTAGTATAGTAGCATAACAGCAGATCACGGACCACTGTCAATCAGATGCTTGCCTTGCCGTCTATCCATCCATCCATCTATCTATCTATCTATCTATGACTCTCGATATCTAACTCTCTTGCTTGCTATCGCTCCCCCAATGGTCAGTAGCATAGTAGCATAACAGCAGATCACGGACCACTGTCAATCAGATGCTTGCCTTGCCGTCCATCCATCCATCCATCTATCTATCTATCTATCTATCTATCTATCTATCTATCTATCTATGACTCTCGATATCTAACTCGCTTGCTATCGCTCCCCCAATGGTCAGTAGCATAGTAGCATAACAGCAGATCACGCACCACTGTCAATCAGGTGCTTGCCTTGCCGTCCATCCATCTATCTATCTATCTATGTATCTATCTATCTATCTATCTATCTATCTATCTATCTATCTATGACTCTCGATATCTAACTCTCTTGCTTGCTATCGCTCCCCCAATGGTCAGTAGCATAGTAGCATAACATCAGATCACGGACCACTGTCAATCAGATGCTTGCCTTGCCGTCCATCCATCCATCCATCTATCTATCTATCTGTCTATGACTCTCGATATCTAACTCTCTTGCTTGCTATCGCTCCCCCAATGGTCAGTAGCATAGTAGCATAACAGCAGATCACAGACCACTGTCAATCAGATGCTTGCCTTGCCGTCCATCTATCCATCTATCTATCTATCTGTCTATGACTCTCGATATCTAACTCTCTTGCTTGATATCGCTCCCCCAATGGTCAGTAGCATAGTAGCATAACAGCAGATCACGGACCACTATCAATCAGATGCTTGCCTTGCCGTCCATCCATCCATCCATCTATCTATGTATCTATCTGTCTATGACTCTCGATATCTAACTCTCTTGCTTGCTATCGCTCCCCCAATGGTCAGTAGCATAATAGCATAACAGCAGATCACGGACCACTGTCAATCAGATGCTTGCCTTGCCGTCTATCCATCCATCCATTTATCTATCTATCTATCTATGACTCTCGATATCTAACTCTCTTGCTTGCTATCGCTCCCCCAATGGTCAGTAGCATAGTAGCATAACAGCAGATCACGGACCACTGTCAATCAGATGCTTGCCTTGCCGTCTATCCATCCATCCATTTATCTATCTATCTATCTATGACTCTCGATATCTAACTCTCTTGCTTGCTATCGCTCCCCCAATGGTCAGTAGCATAGTAGCATAACAGCAGATCACGGACCACTGTCAATCAGATGCTTGCCTTGCCGTCCATCCATCCATCCATCTATCTATCTATCTATCTATCTATCTATCTATCTATCTATCTATATATCTATCTATGACTGTCGATATCTTACTCGCTTGCTATCGCTCCCCCAATGGTCAGTAGCATAGTAGCATAACAGCAGATCACGCACCACTGTCAATCAGGTGCTTGCCTTGCCGTCCATCCATCCATCCATCTATCTATCTATCTATCTATCTATCTATCTATCTATCTATCTATCTATGACTCTCGATATCTAACTCGCTTGCTATCGCTCCCCCAATGGTCAGTAGCATAGTAGCATAACAGCAGATCACGGACCACTGTCAATCAGATGCTTGCCTTGCCGTCCATCCATCTATCCATCTTTCTATCTATCTATCTATGACTCTCGATATCTAACTCTCTTGCTTGCTATCGCTCCCCCAATGGTCAGTAGCATAGTAGCATAACAGCAGATCACGGACCACTGTCAATCAGATGCTTGCCTTGCCGTCCATCCATCCATCTATATATCTATCTATGTATCTATCTGTCTATGACTCTCGATATCTAACTCTCTTGCTTGCTATCGCTCCCCCAATGGTCAGTAGCATAATAGCATAACAGCAGATCACGGACCACTGTCAATCAGATGCTTGCCTTGCCGTCTATCCATCCATCCATTTATCTATCTATCTATCTATGACTCTCGATATCTAACTCTCTTGCTTGCTATCGCTCCCCCAATGGTCAGTAGCATAGTAGCATAACAGCAGATCACGGACCACTGTCAATCAGATGCTTGCCTTGCCGTCTATCCATCCATCCATTTATCTATCTATCTATCTATGACTCTCGATATCTAACTCTCTTGCTTGCTATCGCTCCCCCAATGGTCAGTAGCATAGTAGCATAACAGCAGATCACGGACCACTGTCAATCAGATGCTTGCCTTGCCGTCCATCCATCCATCCATCTATCTATCTATCTATCTATCTATCTATCTATCTATATATCTATCTATGACTGTCGATATCTTACTCGCTTGCTATCGCTCCCCCAATGGTCAGTAGCATAGTAGCATAACAGCAGATCACGCACCACTGTCAATCAGGTGCTTGCCTTGCCGTCCATCCATCCATCCATCTATCTATCTATCTATCTATCTATCTATCTATCTATCTATCTATCTATGACTCTCGATATCTAACTCGCTTGCTATCGCTCCCCCAATGGTCAGTAGCATAGTAGCATAACAGCAGATCACGGACCACTGTCAATCAGATGCTTGCCTTGCCGTCTATCCATCTATCCATCTTTCTATCTATCTATCTATGACTCTCGATATCTAACTCTCTTGCTTGCTATCGCTCCCCCAATGGTCAGTAGCATAGTAGCATAACAGCAGATCACGGACCACTGTCAATCAGATGCTTGCCTTGCCGTCCATCCATCCATCTATATATCTATCTATCTATCTATCTATCTATGACTCTCGATATCTAACTCTCTTGCTTGCTATCGCTCCCCCAATGGTTAGTAGCATAGTAGCATAACAGCAGATCACGGACCACTGTCAATCAGATGCTTGCCTTGCCGTCCATCCATCCATCCATCTATCTATGTATCTATCTGTCTATGACTCTCGATATCTAACTCTCTTGCTTGCTATCGCTCCCCCAATGGTCAGTAGCATAGTAGCATAACAGCAGATCACGGACCACTGTCAATCAGATGCTTGCCTTGCCGTCTATGCATCCATCCATTTATCTATCTATCTATCTATGACTCTCGATATCTAACTCTCTTGCTTGCTATCGCTCCCCCAATGGTCAGTAGCATAGTAGCATAACAGCAGATCACGGACCACTGTCAATCAGATGCTTGCCTTGCCGTCTATCCATCCATCCATTTATCTATCTATCTATCTATCTATGACTCTCGATATCTAACTCTCTTGCTTGCTATCGCTCCCCCAATGGTCAGTAGCATAGTAGCATAACAGCAGATCACGGACCACAGTCAATCAGATGCTTGCCTTGCCGTCCATCCATCCATCTATCTATCTATCTATCTATCTATCTATCTATCTATCTATCTATCTATCTATCTATCTATCTATATATCTATCTATGACTCTCGATATCTTACTCGCTTGCTATCGCTCCCCCAATGGTCAGTAGCATAGTAGCATAACAGCAGATCACGCACCACTGTCAATCAGGTGCTTGCCTTGCCGTCCATCCATCCATCCATCTATCTATCTATCTATCTATCTATCTATCTATCTATCTATCTATGACTCTCGATATCTAACTCTCTTGCTTCCTTTCGCTCCCCCAATGGTCAGTAGCATAGTAGCATAACAGCAGATCACGGACCACTGTCAATCAGATGCTTGCCTTGCCGTCCATCCATCCATCTATCTATCTATCTATCTATGACTCTCGATATCTAAATCTCTTGCTTGCTATCGCTCCCCCAATGGTCAGTAGCATAGTAGCATAACAGCAGATCACGGACCACTGTCAATCAGATGCTTGCCTTGCCGTCCATCCATCCATCCATCTATCTATCTATCTATCTATCTATCTATCTATCTATCTATCTATCTATCTATCTATCTATCTATCTATCTATCTATGACTCTCGATATCTAACTCTCTTGCTTCCTATCGCTCCCCCAATGGTCAGTAGCATTGTAGTATAACAGCAGATCACGGACCACTGTCAATCAGATGCTTGCCTTGCCGTCCATCCATCCATCCATCTATATATCTATCTATGACTCTCGATATCTAACTCTCTTGCTTGCTATCGCTCCCCCAATGGTCAGTAGCATAGTAGCATAACATCAGATCACGGACCACTGTCAATCAGATGCTTGCCTTGCCGTCCATCCATCCATCCATCTATCTATCTATCTATCTATCTATCTATCTATCTATGACTCTCGATATTTAACTCGCTTGCTATCGCTCCCCCAATGGTCAGTAGCATAGTAGCATAACAGCAGGTCACGGACCACTGTCAATCAGATGCTTGCCTTGCCATCCATCCATCCATCCATCTATCTATCTATCTATCTATCTATGACTCTCGATATCTAACTCTCTTGCTTGCTATCGCTCCCCCAATGGTCAGTAGCATAGTAGCATAACAGCAGATCACGGACCACTGTCAATCAGATGCTTGCCTTGACGTCCATCCATCCATCCATCTATCTATCAATCTATCAATCTATCTAT